>NC_052066.1:24333064-24590564 GCF_015852505.1 Tachyglossus aculeatus | reverse complement strand
GGACAGGTGAGAACGAGGCACGGTGAGGAGATTAGCGGCAGAGGAGCGGAGGGTGCGGGCTGGGCTGGAGAAGGACAGAAGGGAGGTGAGGGGTAGGAGGAGGCGAGGGGATGGACAGCCTGGAAGCCGAGGGTGAGGAGTTTCTGCCTGATGCGCAGATTGATTGGTAGCCACTGGAGATTTTTGAAGAGGGGAGTAATATGCCCAGAGCGTTTCTGGACAAAGATAATCTGGGCAGCAGCATGAAGTATGGATTGAAGTGGAGAGAGACACGAGGATGGGAGATCAGAGAGAAGGCTGGTGCAGTAGTCCAGACGGGATAGGAGGAGAGCTTGAATGAGCAGGGTAGCGGTTTGGATGGAGAGGAAAGGGCGGATCTTGGCAATGTTGCGGAGCTGAGACCGGCAGGTTTTGGTGACGGCTTGGATGTGAGGGGTCCGCCCTGACTCTAGGTTGGGACAACGGCCAGCCAGCAAACTGCTCCGGTCCCACGGTTCTCCTGCTTCGGACCGTCTGATCCTGCCGTTCCCCTGGTCCGCTCCTCCCTTCCCTGAAAATCCACAGGACCACAACCTTTCCCGCCTGCTCCAGAACCCAATTACTAGCATTGGCACTCCTGGCCAACTCTTTACGTCACTGTGACCTTGCCCTAGCCCACACGCCTTCCCCGATAATCGATCGTATTTACTGAGCGCTTACTGTGTGCAGAGCACTGTACTAAGCGCTTGGGAAGTCCAAGTTGGCAACATCTAGAGACAGTCCCTACCCAACAGCGGGCTCACATCCTAGAAGGGGGAGACAGACAACAAACCAAAACATATTAACAAAATAAAATAAATAGAATAGATATGTACAAGTACAATAAATAGAACAATAAATATGTACAAACATATACCCAGGTGCTGTGGGGAAGGGAAGGAGGTAAGGCGGGGGGGATGGAGAGGGGGAGGAAGGAGGGGGCTCAGTGTGGGAAGGCCTCCTGGAGGTGGTGAGCTCTCAGTAGGACCTTGAAGGGAGGAAGAGAGCTAGCTTGGTGGATGTGCAGAGGGAGGGCATTCCGGGCCAGGGGAATGATGTGGCCGCCCCAAGGGTGTGTTCATCCTCCGGCTCCATGGTCTGCTGCGGTTAGCCCCAGCCCGGCCCCCGGCTTCCCGGCCCCTGGGGGGAATCGCGGGGGGACCGCTCCAGCCTGGGATGCCACTCCCGAGCGGCGGGGCCGGAATCAGGCGGGTGACAGCTGCGGGCTCCCGCTCGAAGGCAGGCAGCACCTTCTCAAGGCTCCAGCCCAGCCTGAGGGTCTGGGGTCTGTCTCCACAAGACCCAAACTGCAGACTGGAACTGCTTTTTGCGGTGATGTCATCATCATCATCATCATCAATCGTATTTATTGAGCGCTTACTGTGTGCAGAGCACTGTACTAAGCACTTGGGAAGTACAAGTTGGCAACATATAGAGACAGTCCCTACCCAACAGTGGGCTCACAGTCTAAAAGGGGGAGACAGAGAACAAAACCAAACCTACTAACAAAATAAAATAAATAGAATAGATATGTACAAGCAAAATAAATAGAGTAATAAATATGTACACACATATACACATATATACAGGTGCTGTGGGAAAGGGAAGGAGGTAAGATGGGGGGGATGGACAGGGGGATGAGGGGGAGAGGAAGGAAGGAGCTCAGTCTGGGAAGGCCTCCTGGAGGACGTGAGCTCTCAGTAGGGCCTTGAAGGGAGGAAAGGTTGCTCTGTCCCCCTCAGAGCAACCCCAGTGGGTGTTAGCCCCTCCATCCTTTCTCTTCTCTCCTTTTCTTTTCATTCATTCAATCAATCATATTTATTGAGCGCTTCCTGTGTGCACAGCACTGTACTAAGCACTTGGGAAGTACAAGTCGGCAACACATAGAGACCCAACAGCACAGTCTAGAAGACAAGTCTTCTAGTCTAGTCTTTTCTCCTCCTCCTCCTCCTCTTCTCCTTCTCCCATCACAGCCCTCTCCATCCACCTCCAAGGGGCTTTTCCGTGCTTCCCCCGCCACCTTGTCTCCAACTGCCTCCGCCGGCCACAAAATCTTTAGGGATTTTGCCAGGAAAACACTGAGCTCCGGACGCGGGTTCCAACCCGGATTGGGCTTGTTCGCCTTCCAGGAACAAAGTCCCAGAAGCTGGGCCGCTTTCAGTAGCTACAGCAGCGGGTTCATTGATGAAGAACTGCCCATCGTTCTCCAAATCTACGTCCTGTTTAAACTGTCGACATAAGATAATAATAATAATGATGGCATTTATTAAGCGCTTACTATGTGCAAAGCACTGTTCTAAGCGCTGGGGAGGTTACAAGGTGATCAGGTTGTTCCACAGGGAGCTCACAATCTTAATCCCCATTTTACAGATGAGGGAACTGAGGCACAGAGAAGTTAAGTGACTTGCCTAAAGTCACACAGCTCACAATTGGCAGAGATAATGTACATTGTGCCGTATTGCATTTTTCTACCATGCATTTTTTAACTCTGTAGGTGTTTCTGTCAAAATGATTGGTACTTACAATATAAATGTAGTGACATTACTCACGTATGCTCGTTATGGGCAAGGAATACGTCTGCTAACTCTATTATATTGTACTCTCCCAAACACTTAGTTCAGTGCTCCACACATAGTAAGTGCTCAATAAATATCACTGATTGATCAACCTATGAATACGCAATTCTTGGTTATTTTTCTTAAAAAAAAAATAGGATACCTGGCTTTGGCTCAGGAGCCAATTAACCAATTCCCCAATTAATAACACGGTTCCCATGAAACAATCAATTGTGACTTCCAAGGTTTTGACTCGAGGCAGTTTTCAGGAACCTCTCATGTCATAAGCGTGAGAGTTTCCGGTAGTTCTCGATCGCCAAGCCAATGCTGTACACGTCCAAAACTCATGTTGTGATGTTGAAAGAGGTCATTATCTTTGATCTATCTCTTTGTATGCCTCTTCTCATTTCCTTGGCCAACAAAGTACTATCAAGCTCAAGCCTCTAACAATCAAGTCGCAAGGAGTTGTTTTTTTAAATTTCTTTTATTTAGAAGATATGGCGTGTTCACTTTGCATTACAAATAAAACGTTGTGACCTACCAATCACAGTATTAAAATGACAGTGGGGGGAAAAAGTAAGGAGAAAAAGAGGTCATTTTCCTTATCCTTAAAATGGAATTTTAAGTTCTCTGTCGGCAGAGGAATGTTTCTCCCAACTCTGTCACGCTGTCCTCTCCCAATAATAACAATAATATTCATTCAATCATATTTATTGAGTGCTTACTGTGTGCAGAGCACTGCACTAAGCACTTGGGACGTACAAGTTGGCAACATACAGAGACAGTCCCTACCCAACATCTTCCTCCTATCATTCCTTTCCAAACTCCCTGAACGAGTTGTCTACACGCGCTGCCTCGAATTCCTCAACACCAACTCTCTCCTCGACCCCCTCCAGTCTGGCTTCCGTCTCCTACCCTCCACCAAAACTGCCCTCTCAAAGGTCACCAATGACGTCCTGCTTGCCAAATCCAACGGCTCATACTCTGTCCTAATCCTCCTCGACCTCTCAGTTGCCTTCGACCCTGTGGCCCACCCCCTTCTCCTCAACACGCTATCCGACCTTGGTTTCACAGACTCCGTCCTCTCCTGGTTCTCCTCTTACCTCTCCGGTCGTTCTTTCTCAGTCTCTTTTGCAGGCTCCTCCTCCCCCTCCCATCCCCTTACTGTGGGGGTTCCTCAAGGTTCGGTTCTCGGTCCCCTTCTGTTCTCGATCTACACTCACTCCCTTGGTGACCTCATTCGCTCCCACGGCTTCAACTATCATCTCTACGCTGATGACACCCAGATCTACATATCTGCCCCTGCTCTCTCCCCCTCCCTCCGGGCTCGCATCTCCTCCTGCCTTCAGGACATCTCCATCTGGATGTCTGCCAGCCACCTAAAACTCAACGTGTCCAAGACTGAACTCCTTGTCTTCCCTCCCAAACCCTGCCCTCTCCCTGGCTTTCCCTTCACTGTTGACGGCACTACCATCCTTCCCGTCTCACAGGCCCGCCACCTTGGTGTCATCCACGACTCTGCTCTCTCGTTCACCCCTCACATCCAAGCCATCACCAAAACCTGCCGGTCCCAGCTCCGCAAAATTGCCAAGGTCCGCCCTTTCCTCTCCATCCAAACCACTACCCTGCTCTCATCCTATCTCGTCTGGATTACTGTATCAGCCTCCTCTCCGATCTCCCATCCTCGTGTCTCTCCCCACTTCAATCCATACTTCATGCTGCTGCCTGGACTGTCTTTGTCCAGAGACGCTCTGGGCATATTACTCCCCTCCTCAAAAATCTCCAGTGGCTACCAATCAACCTCCGCATCAGGCAGAAACTCCTCACCCTGGGCTTCAAGGCTGTCCATCACCTCGTCCCCTCCTACCTCACCTCCCTTCTCTCCTTCTCCAGCCCAGCCCGCACCCTCCGCTCCTCCACCGCTGATCTCCTCACTGTACCTCGTTCTCGCCTGTCCCGCCGTCGACCCCCGGCCCACGTCCTCCCCCGGGCCTGGAATGGCCTCCCTCTGCCCATCCGCCAAGCTAGCTCTCTTCCTCCCTTCAAGGCCCTACTGAGAGCTCACCTCCTCCAGGAGGCCTTCCCAGACTGAACCCCCTCCTTCCTCTACCCCATTCCCCCTCTCCATCCCCCCTGCCTTACCTCCTTCCCTTCCCTTCAGCACCTGTATATATGTATATTTTTGTACATATTTATTACTCTATTTATTTTACTTGTACATATCTATTCTATTTATTTTATCTTGTTAATATGTTTTGTTTAGTTCTCTGTCTCCCCCTTCTAGACTGTGAGCCCACTGTTAGGTAGGGACCGTCTCTATGTGTTGACAACTTGTGCTTCCCAAGCGCTTAGTACAGTGCTCTGCACATAGTAAGCACTCAATAAATACAATTGATTGATTGATTGATATTATAGAGAAGCAGCGTGGCTCAGTGGAAGGAGCACGGGCTTTGGAGTTAGAGGTCATGGGTTCAAATCCCGGCTCCGCCAACTGTCAGCTGTGTGACTTTGGGCAAGTCACTTCACTTCTCTGTGCCTCAGTTACCTCATCTGTAAAATGGGGATTAAGGCTGTGCCCCTGTGGGACAACCTGATCACACTGTAACCTCCGCAGCGCTTAGAACAGTCCTTTGTACATAGTAAGAGCTTAATAAATGTCATCATTATTATTATTATTTTCTGGGCCTGAGTTCCCTCATCTGTAAAATGGGTATTAAGACTGTGAGCCCCCCATGGGGCAACCTGATCACCTTGAGTGCTTAATAAATGCCATCATTATTATTATTACTCTCTGGGCCTCAGTTCCCTCATCTGTAAAATGGGTATTAAGACTGTGAGCCCCCCGTGGGGCAACCTGATCACCTTGTAACCTCCCCAGCAGTTAGAACAGTGCTTTGCACATAGTAAGCGCTCAATAAATGCCATCATTATTATTATATTTTTTATAATGTATACACAGTACTTTACATTATATATTAATGAGAAGCAGCGTGTCAGCGGAAAGAGCATGGACTTGGGAGTCAAAGGTCGTGGGTTCTAATCCCGGCTCTGCCACTTGTCAGCTGTGTGACTTTGGGGCAGATCACTTCACTTCTCTGGGCCTCAGTTACCTCACCTGTAAAATGGGGATGAAGACTGGGAGCCCCATGTGGGACAACCTAATTACTTTGTATCTACCCCAGTGCTTAGAACAGTGCTTGGTCCACAGTAAATGCTTAACAAACACCAGCATTATTATTATTATTAATACATTATACATACACTATTGTTATTATAATATCATACTGTACAATAAGCATAACATATAATAATGTTATTGGACTCTCCCAAGCCCTTCGTACTGACTCATTTATACGACGGATTGACTGAGATAAAAATAATAATAATAATGGCATTTGTTAAGCGCTTACTATGTGCAGAGCACTGTTCTAAGCGCTGAGCACTGTTCTAAGCACTGAGCACTGTTCTAAGCGCTGATAGATGAGACAGAGGCACAGTAAGCAGACTGGTATTACAGAAATAGAGTGTGCAGCCTGGGATCTATTTATTTTATTTTGTTATTATGCTTTGTTTTGTTCTCTGTCTCCCCCGTCTAGACTGTGAGCCCGCTGTTGGGTAGGGACTGTCTCTCTATGTTGCCAACTTGTACTTCCCAAGCCCTTAGTACAGTGCTCTGCACACAGTGAGCGCTCAATAAATACGATTGAATGAATGAATGAATAGATCGGCTAGGGTCTGATGGCTGACTGAGCGCTTTAAAGCCGACGCTAAGGACTTTGTTTGCTGTGGGCAACCACTGAGAGGTTCTTGACTGGGGAGACCCGCGCTCAATTTGTACTTCCCAAGCGCTTAGTACAGTGCTCTGCACATAGTAAGCGCTCAATAAATACGATTGATTGATTGATTGAACGGCTTTTCAGAAAATCGACGTGGGCAGCAGAGTGAAATACGGACCGCAGAGGGGAGAGGCAGAGAGGGAGGTCAGCGAGGAGGAGGACACGGTCGTCGAGGTGGGCTAGGCCTAGCGGAAAGAGCACAGGACTGGGAGTCGGAGGGCCTGGGTTCTAATCCCGGCTCCTCCACTTACCGCTGTGGGTGACGGTGGGCAAGACACTTCACTTCTGCGTCTCAGTTCCTTCACGTGCACAATGGGGTTCCAATATTAATTCCATCATATTTACTGAGCACTTACTGTGTGCAGAGCACTGTACTAAGCACTTGGGAAGTACAAGTCAGCAACATATAGAGACGGTCCCTACGCAACAATGGGCTCACAGTCTAGAAGGGGGAGACAGACAACAGAACAAAACCTGTTCTCCCTCCTACTAAACCTGTGAGCTGATTATGGTTCATCTACACCTGTGCTTTCTAGACTGTGAGCCCACTGTTGGGCAGAGACCGTCTCTATATGTTGCCAAACTGTACTTCCCAAGCGCTTAGTACAGTGCTCTGCACACAGTAAGTGCTCAATATGATTGAATGAATGAATAAATAGTACAGCACTTGGCACATAGTAAGGACTGAAAAACCACAGTAATAATAATCAGTGTAGTAACAGTTTAGGTGGAGATACGAGGTGTATTAGACGTCCTTACAAAGGAAGTACACCCAGACGAAAGGCAACGTGTTCAGTGAACCCTGTTTTACACAATAAAAAGGGGGAAGAGGTCGTAGATGGAAATACTTAAGAGCATATATGGTAATCTACATAATAAGAACTGAAAAGCCACAGTAATAATTATCAGTGTAGTAATAGTTTAGGTGGAGATACTAGATATATTAGACGTCCTTACAAAGTACACCCAGATGAAAGGCAATGTGTTCAGTAAACCCTGTTTTACATGATGAAAGGGGGGAAGAGGTCGTAGATGGAAATATTTAAGAGAGTATATGGTAATCTACATAGTAAGAACTCAAAAACCACAGTAATAATAATCAGTGTAGTAACAGTTTAGGTGGAGATACTAGATATATTAGACGTCCTTACAAAGGAAGTACACCCAGACGAAAGGCAATGTGTTTAGTAAACCCTGTTTTACGTGATAAAAAGGGGGAAGAGGTAGCAGATGGAAATACTTAAGAGCGTATATGGTAATCTACACAGTAAGAACTGAAAAACCACAGTAACAATAATCAATGTAGTAACAGTTTAGGTGGCGATACTAGATATATTAGACGTCCTTACAAAGTACACCCAGACGAAAGGCAATGTGTTCAGTAAACCCTGTTTTACACGATAAAAGGGGGGAAGAGGTCGTAGATGGAAATATTTAAGAGAGTATATGGTAATCTACATAGTAAGAACTGAAAAACCACAGCAATAATAATCAGTGTAGTAACAGTTTAAGTGGAGATACGAGATATAGTAGAAGTCCTTACAAAGGAAGTACACCCAGACGAAAGGCAATGTGTTCAGTGAACCCTGTTTTATGTGATAAAAAGGGGGAAGAGGTCGTAGATGGAAATACTTAAGAGAGTATATGGTAATCTACACAGTAAGAACTGAAAAACCACAGTAATAATAATCAGTGTAGTAACAGTTTAGGTGGAGATACTAGATATATTAGACATCCTTACAAAGTACACCCAGACGAAAAGCAATGTGTTCAGCAAACCCTGTTTTACATGATGAAAAGGGGGAAGAGGTCGTAGATGGAAATACATGAGAGCGTATATGGTAATCTACACAGTAAGAACTCAAAAACCACAGTAATAATCATCAATGTAGTAACAGTTTAGGTGGAGATACTAGATAGATGTCCTTACAAAGGAAGTACACCCAGACTAAAGGCCATGTGTTCAGTAAACCCTGTTTTACATGATAAAAAGGGGGAAGAGGTCTTAGATGGAAATAGTTAAGAGCCTATATGGTACTCTAGACAAAAGGCCAAGGATTATCATCATGGGAGTTACTAAACACTCACTTGGTGCGAACAACGTGCTAAACACCAAGGGAGAAAACATGAGGCCTAATCCCTGTTGAACAAGGGTTGACAGTAGAAGCAAAAAAAATCCACACTTCAAGCCCTCAAAGTCTCTACTCCCAATTAATTCTGCCGTAAGCCAAGGGAACCGAAGCGATGTGGCCTAGCAGAAAGCACACGTTCCTGGGGGTCCCGGCTCCACCGCTTGTCTGCTGTGTGACCCTGGGCAAGCCACTTCACTTCTCTGGGCTTCAGTTATTGCATTGATTCAAGACTGTGAATGCCACGTGGGACATGGACTGGGTTCAACCTGAGTGTCTTGTATCAACCCCCGAGTTTAGTATAGCGGCCGGCACACAGTGCTTAACAAATACCATTATTGTTATTGTGATGCACCAACCAAACATTCACAGAAATTTATGATAGTCTATTATCATATCTGATGCTGACCCAATGCCCCCAAACCATTACTTCCAACACACACCCCTTTGTGCTGACTCCAACAACAGTATTTATTGAGCACTCAATTAGGGCCTGCACTGAGCATCGGGGAGAGTACAACAGCAGCGTGGCTCAGTGGAAAGAGCCCGGGCTTTGGAGTCAGAGGGCATGGGTTCAAATCCCAGTTCCGCGCATTGTCAGTTGGGTGACTTTGGACGAGTCACTTAACTTCTCTGTGCCTCAGTTATGTCATCTGTAAAATGGGGATGAAGACTGTGAGCCCCCGTGGGCCAACCTGATTCATTCAATCGTATTTATCGAGTGCTTACTGTGTGCAGAGCACTGTACTAAACGCTTGGGAAGTACAAGTTGGATAACCTTGTAATCTCCTCAGCACTTAGAACAGTGCTTTGCACATAGTAAGCACTTAATAAATACCATTATTATTATTATTATTATTACATTAGAATTAGCAGACATAACCCCTGCCCTCAAGCCGTACAGAAACGCATTGCTGGGGGAGCGTTTTCTAAGCTCACCTCTAGACTGCAAGCTCATTGCGGGAAGGGAACGGGTCTACCAACTCTGCTATACTGTACTCTCCCAAGCGCTTAGTACAGTGCTCTGCGCACAATAAATCCTCAGTAAATGAATGATTGATAATTTTGCACCAGCAAAACCACCTTGAAGACACGTGTTTTGATAGAGATGACTGGGATGCAAAGACAATATTCGCCAAGCACCATGTGAAGCTCACATATCAAAAGGAAGTAATCTTCAATTTTATCAGTGATATCTTCCAAAATACATTATCCACATGTGCAGGTCAAATTTTACCAGCTCCATCCTGGTCCGTGCCCCAAAGTCTCCAGCAGAACTCAGCACTAGAAAATAAAGCCTCGCTAGTTGAGGTCTTAAACTTCTATCTCAATTCGGATGCATCGCCAGTTCTAGGAAATGCCATCACCACAAAGGAAGACACTCCAGTTCATTGTTCACTCGCAGAAACAGGTTGATTGCATTTGTAAATCAAAAGAGAGCTTTCACACGATTGTGGAAAGACAAGCTGAAAAATCCCATGTCCAGAAGCTCACTGGCAACCCAATCTTCAAAGTTTCCCATACGATTTAGGTCCCTTCCACAGGGATTGCACTAATGCTAAACCTCCCGTTAAGGAAATTGGTACCTTGTGGTATTCACCCTACCAAAGTCGCTAGCGAAAGCAAGAGCCATTTCTTCGGATACCACGACACGCGGTATCCCTACAGGCTCGCGCTGTGGACGAACGTTCCCTAAATTTCTAACAAAGTCTAACCCAAACACACTCTGAAAACCCATGTTCAAGGCAGGTGAGTTGACGCACATAACCTTCCATTTCCTTCTTGGGAAAGTTTTCCCTTTTAGGAAATGTTCAGATGAGTGAGACTGTGAGCCCCACGTGGGATGGGGACTGTTGTGCCCAACCCATTTTGCTTGCATCCTTCCTCGGCACTCAGTACAGAGCCCGGCCCACAGTAAGCGCTTAAATACCGTAACAAGAATGGTAATGATAGTGATAGCATTTCTTAAGCGTATACATATGCATTAAGTTGCGGAGTAGAGAGGAGATTACAAGGACACAGTTTCCGTCCCACCCGGGGCTCACAATCTACGTCATCCCCATTTTACAGGGATGGAAACTGAGGTATACTACGTGTTAAGTTGTGGAGTAGAGAGGAGATTACGAGGACACAGTTCCCATCCCACGGGGGGCTCACAATCTACCTCATCCCCATTTTACAGGGACGGAAACTGAGGTCCGGAGAGATTAAGTGATCTGTCCCAAGACAGACGGCCAATGTCTCCTCAATCTTAGTCCTGCTCTTTCCACGAGTCCACGCTGTACTTAAAGAGTATTTTCCTGCGCTCTAGGCTTGAAAATAAATGCCATCAACTAGTGATGGCCAAAAAAATATTTTCAACTCCCTACTTTAGAAATGACTGGTTAGAGAAACACCAGATGAAAACGTTCACGGCGCTTCCCGACGCTTGCGAGACGTCATCCGCGCGGGCTATCGAGGCTCTCTCAGTTGCTTCCCAATTAAGACAGACGACTTTGCTCTCAAAATCTGATTCCTACTAATGGTTCTTGCAATGAAAGGCAGAGTACCTGGTTGTGAATGATACATCGCTTAAGCAGCGTGGCTCAGTGGAAAGAGCCCGGGCTTTGGAGTCAGAAGACATGGGTTCAAATCCCAGCTCCGCCACTTGTCAGCTGTGTGACTTGGGGCAATTCACTTCACTTCTCTGGGCCTCAGTTCCCTCATCTGGAAAATGGGGATTAAGACTGGGAGCCCCCCGTGGGACAAACCTGATCACCTGATCACCTGGTAACCTCCCCAGCGCTTAGAACAGTGCTTTGCACATAGTAAGCGCTTAATAAATGCCATTATTATTATTATTATCCTTGGCTGTCTCATGTTTTTGTTTGGCGTTTTCAGGGGGAGGAGCACAAAGCCTGTTTGGAGGCCTTCCCAGACTGAGCGCCTTCCTTCCCCCCCCCCCCCCCATCCCTCCATCTTACCTCCTTCCCTTCCCCACAGCACCTGTATATATGAATATATGTTTGTACATATTTATTACTCTATTTATTTTACTTGTACATATCTATTCTATTTATTTTATTTTGTTATGTTTGGTTTTGTTCTCTGTCTCCCCCTTTTAGACTGTGAGCCCACTGTTGGGTAGGGACTGTCTCTATATGTTGCCAACTTGTACTTCCCAAGTGCTGAGTACAGTGCTCTGCACACAGTAAGCGCTCAATACAATTGATTGATTGATTGATTGATCAACAGAAAAACAGACCCAAAGAGTGGGAAACTGAACTTGTTAGTATCTTTGGTTTTGTTCTCTTTCTCCCCCTTTTAGACTGTGAGCCCACTGTTGGGTAGGGACTGTCTCTATATGTTGCCAATTTGTACTTCCCAAGCGCTTAGTACAGTGCTCTGCACATAGTAAGCGCTCAATAAATACGATTGATGATGATGATGATGAACTGGGTGGGGGGGGGCGCAATGAGACAATAATATGAAACTGAAGCAGGAGAAGGAGAGAGCCCGATCAATTCATCTCCATCCCTCCAGGTCTTCGCCTTTCTTGTAGCCATCACCTAGGAGAGAGGTGTTGAGGTATCTCACCAGTGAGGCCATTACTAAGGCGTTAGCACTGACTTTGAACTCGCTCAAATTGTTGCCAATTTGTACTACCCAAGCGCTTCGTACAGTGCTCTGCACATGGTAAGCGCTCAATAAATACGATTGATGATGATGAGAGAGGTGAAAGAGTCCTCCTCGAAAGTTAAACGCCTTGGAATGAAGGGGCTGCGGTCTTTCCAGCTCCACCCAACTCTTAGCCATGGGGGTGGTGGGATGGGAAAACACTTTTCTCACCTCTGTCCCTTGGTTAACAACACCCCTACTTTCCCAAACGCAAAGCAAAATCGTCACACACACACACACACACACACACACACACACACAAAGCGGGGTGGGGGAGGGACTGAGGGAGCCTCCACTGGAAAGATTTAAACAAAAGGTCACTCACTGGAGTTACTGTACCTCACTGGTGAGGCCATTACTAAGTCATTAGCACTGACTTTGAACTCGCTCAAAAGGGAACTAGCTTTATTAATGGGTCCGACGGGATGTGGGATTCAGGATACAACCCCTCCTCGCCCACGCCTCGCCTTACATATAGTAATGATGGTACCTATTAATCAATCAATCGTATTTATTGAGTGCTTACTGTGTGCAGAGCATTGTGCCAGGCGCTGTACTAAGCGCTGGGGTGGATGCGAGCCAATCGGGTTGGTCCCCCTGGGGGGCTCACTGCCTCAATCCCCACTTGACAGGTGAAGGGGTTGAGGCCCAGGGAAGTGAGGTGACTTGCCCGAGGTCACACAGCAGACAAGGCTCTACTCCACTACACCATGCTGCTCCTCAATATGATCACTCAATGGTACTTATTGAGTGCTTACTACTAATAATAATGATAATAATGTTGGCATTTGTTAAGCGCTTACTCTGTGCAAAGCACTGTTCTAAGCACTGGGGGGATACAAGGTGATCAGGTTGTCCCATTTTACAGATGACGGAACTGAGGCCCAGAGAAGTGAAGCGACTTGCCCAAGGTCACACAGCAGACAAATGGCGCGGCCGGGATTGGAACCCATGACCTCTGACTCCCAAGCCCGGGCTCTTTCCACTGAGCCACGCTGCTACTACATAACAATACTGATAATGGTACTTGTTAAGCACTTACTGTGTAATAATAATAATAATCATAATTACGGTACTTGTTAAGCACTTACTAGGTAATAAGAGCAATCCTAATTACGATACTTGTTAGGCGCTTACTGTGTAATAATAATCATCCCAATTATGGTACTTGTTAAGCGCTTATTTTGTGCCGAGCACTGTTCTAAGCGCTGGGGCAGACACCGGGTAATCAGGTTGTCCCACGTGGGGCTCACATTCTCAATCCCCATTTTAAAGATGAGGGAACTGAGGCCCAGGGAAGTGAATCCCCCCTTCTAGACTGAGCGCCCACTGTTGGGTAGGGACCGTCTCTATATGTTGCCAACTTGTACTTCCCAAGCCCTTAGTACAGTGCTCTGCACACAGTAAGCGCTCAATAAATCATCATCATCATCAATCGTATTTATTGAACGCTTACTGTGTGCAGAGCACTGTACTAAGCGCTTGGGAAGTACAAGTTGGCAACAGTTAGAGACGGTCCCTACCCAACAGTGGGCTCACAGTCTAAAAGGGGGAGACAGAGAACAAAACCAAACATACTAACAAAATAAAATAAATAGAATAGATATGTACAAGCAAAATAGAGTAACAAATATGTACAAGCATATATACATATATATGTGCATATACATATATATACATATATACATATATACATATATTCATACATATACACATACACATATATACATATACACATACACATATATACATATACATATACACATCATCATCATCAATCGTATTTATTGAGCGCTTACTATGTGCAGAGCTATACACACATATATACACATATACATACATATATACATACATATATACACATATACATACATATATATGCATATATGTATACATATATATGCATATATACATACATACATATGCATATATACATATATACACACATATGCATATATACATACATATATACATATATACATACATATATACATATACACACATATATACACATATACATGCATATATACATACATATATATACATATACACGTGCATATATATGCATACATATATATGCATATACACGTGCATATATATGCATACATATATATGCATATATACATACGTATATATGCATATATACATACATATATACACATATACACATGCATATATATGCATATATACATACATATATACACATATACACATGCATATATGTGCATATATACATACATATACATACATATATACATACATATATACATACATACATATATACATACATATATACATGCATATATACATATATATGTGCATATACGTATATATACATATATACGTATATACATATACACATACATACATATACACATACACATATATACATATACATATACACATCATCATCATCATCAATCGTATTTATTGAGCGCTTACTATGTGCAGAGCTATACACACATATATACACATATACATACATATATACATATATATATACACATATACATACATATATATGCATATATGTATACATATATATGCATGTATACATACATACATATGCATATATACATATATATACACATATGCACACATACATACATATATACATATATACATGCATATATACATACATATATATGCATATTTATACATATACACGCATATATACACATATACATGCATATATACATACATATATATACATATACACGTGCATATATATGCATACATATATATGCATATATACATACGTATATATGCATATATACATACATATATACACATATATACATGCATATATGTGCATATATGCATACATATATACATACATATATATGCATAGATACATATATACATACATATATACATACATATATACATGCATATATACATGCATATATACATATATGCATGCATATATACACATATACAATAAATACGATTGATTGAATGAATGAATGAGGTGGCTTGCCCAAGGTCACACAGCAGACGAGTGGCGGAGCCGAGATTAGAACCCACGTCCTCCGACTCCCAAGCCCGGGCTCTTTCCACTGAGCCACGACACTGTGCAGGACAGTCACAGTTATATTCCAATCGGAGGGCGTCGTTCCTCGGCCGGGCGGGACAGTCGACGGACCCGGACGTTGGCCAACTTTGGCCACCTCGTTAATTCCGCCCCTAAAAAGGCTTCGATGGAAACAGGGGCACGTCCTAGCCACCGGAGACCACCAACTGAAAACAACAAGAAAGCTCGCACGATCCCCTCTTCGAGAAGCGGGCTTGGAAATGCCGTGATCATCATCATCATCAATCGTATTTATTGAGCGCTTACTGTGGGCAGAGCACTGTACTAAGCGCTTGGGAAGTCCAAGTTGGCAACATATAGAGACAGTCCCTACCCAACAGTGGGCTCACAGTCTAAAAGGGGGAGACAGAGAACAAAACCAAACATACTAACAAAATATAATAAATAGAATAGATATGTACAAGTAAAATAAATAAATAAATAGATAAGAGTAATAAATGAGAAGGGAGGCGAAACGGTTTCCTTCCGGATCGACTGAATCCTCCAGAACAGGTTCGGAAGTCTTCGACCCATGTGGGACGGGGACTGTGTCCAACCTGATTCGTTCAATCATATTTACTGAGTGCTTACTGTGTGCAGAGCACTGTACTAAGTGCTTATAATGGCATTTATTAAGCGCATACTATGTGCCGAGCACTTTTCTAAGCGCTGGGATAAATACAAGGTTATCAGGTTGTCCCATGTGGGGCTCGCGGTCTTTAATCCCCATTTGACAGATGAGGTAACTGAGGTACAGAGAATAATAATAATAATAATAATGGCATTTATTAAGCACTTACTATGTGCAAAGCACTGTTCTAAGCGCTGGGAGGTTACACGGTGATTAGGTTGTCCCACGGGGGGCTCACCGTCTTCATCCCCATTTTACAGATGAGGTAACTGAGGCACAGAGAAGTGAAGTGACTTGCCCCAAGTCACACAGCTGACGAGTGGTGGAGCCGGAATTAGAACCCATGACCTCTGACTCTCAAGCCCGGGCTCTTTCCATGATTGGTGACCCCTTCTCCCCTGGGGGAGGGCGTGAGAGGGTTAGGCGTTGGGGCTGCCCCCACCACACGGGCCAAAGGTGGAGCCCGAAGCCCCCTGCGCTGTCCCCGCTTTCGAGGGGGATGGGGTGGGGGATCAATCAATCAATCAATCGTATTTATTGAGCGCTTGCTGTGTGCAGAGCACTGGACTAAGCGCTTGGGAAGTACAAGTTGGCAACATATAGAGACGGTCCCTACCCAACAGTGGGCTCACAGTCTAGAATGGGGAGACAGAGAACAAAACAAAACATATTAACAAAATAAAATAAATAGAATAAATATGTACAAGTAAAATAAATAAATATGGGTCCTGCTTTCCGGGCTGGCCGGTGGGTCAACGTTGGTACCCCTTCTTCCTTGGTCCCCGGGCACCGGCTCTCTTTGGCCCCCATTCATTCATTCATTCGTACTTATGGAGTGCTTACTTTGTGCAGAGCACTGTACTAAGTGCTACTAAGGAAAGTACAATTCGGCAGCAGATAGAGACAATCCCTACCCAGCAACGGGCTCACAGTCCAGAAGAGGGACGGGGCCCATGGACCTGGGCCGGAGGGAAGGCCTATCTGAGGGGGGCCATCGCCGGGGCCCCTCCTGGACCTTGTGCCCTCCTGAAGGGATCAGAAGAGTGGTGCCAACCCCCGAGAGGGGCCAATCCGGGGGGGGGGGGGGGGGGGGGGGGGGGGGGGTGGCCACAGAAAGGGAGGAGGAGGAGGAGGAGGAGGAGGAGAGTAGGAGAAGGAGGCTGGAAAGTGGAGGAGAAGGAGGAGGGGAAGAGGAGGAGAAGGAGGCTGGACAGTGGAGGAGGAGGGAGGAGGAGGACAAGAGGAAGAGGACAAGGAGGGGAGAAGAGGAGGAGGTGAAGGAGGAGAAGGAGAAGGAGGAGGAGAAGGAGGCTGGAGAGGGGAAGAGGAGGAAAAGGAGAAGGAGGCTGGAGAGTGGAGGAGGAGGAGGATGGGAAGAGCAGAAGAAGGACAAGGAGGAGAAGAGGAGGAGGAGGTGGCGAAGGAAGAGAAAGGGAGGTGGAAGAAGAGGAGGAGGAGAAGAGGAAGAGGAAGAGAAGGAGGCTGGAGAGTGGAGGAGGAGGAAGAGAAGGAGGAGGAGAAGAGAAGGAGGAGGGGAGGGGGAGGAGAGGAGGGGGAGGAGGAGGAAGAGAAGGGGAGGCGGGGGTGAGAGGAGGAGGGGAGGAGAAGAGGAGGAGGAGAAGGACGCTGGAGACGGGAAGAGGAGGAAAAGGAGAAGGAGGCTGGAGGAGGGGGAGGATGGGGAAGAGCAGAAGAAGGACGAGGAGGAGAGGAGGGGAGGAGGATGAGGAGGAGAAGGAGGAGGAGGAGGTGGCGGAGAAAGAGAAGGGGAGGTGGAAGAAGGGAAGAGGAGGAGGAGGAGGAGGGGAAAAGGAGGGGAAGGAGGCTGGAGAGTGGAGGAGGAGGAGGATGGGGAGGGGCAGGAGGAGGAGAAGAAGAGGAGGAGAGGAGGGGGAAGAAGAGGAAGAGAAGGGGAGGCGGGGGATGAGAGGAGGAGGGGGAGGAGGAGAGGAGGAGGAGAGGAGGAGGAGAAGAGGAGGAGAAGAAGATGAGGAGGAGAAGAGGAGAAGGAGGAGAGGTGAAAGAGGAGGAGGAGGAAAAGAAGAGGAGGAGGAGAAGAGGAGGAGGAGGAGGAGGAGAAGAGGAAGGGGGGAGGAGGAAAAGAAGAGGAGGAAGAGGAGAAGAGGAAGGGGAGGAGGAGGAAAAGAAGAGGAGGAAGAGGAGAAGAGGAAGGGGTGGAGGAGAAGAGAAAGAGGAGGAGGAGGTGGGGGGAGGAGAGGAGGAGGAGGTCCAGAAGGAGGAGGCAGAGGCCCATCGATCCCCGAGGCCCGTGGGGTCCAGTGTGAGCGCCGGGCCTAGGCCTTCCCCATGCCCTTTCTCCTCCTCCTCCTCCTCCTCGCCCGGCCCGTCCCGGCTCTGCCACTTCATTCATTCATTCAACCATATTTATTGAACGCTTACTGTGTGCAGAGCACCGTACTAAGCGCTTGGGAAGTCCAAGTCGGCAACATCTAGAGACGGTCCCTACCCAACAGAGGGCTCACAGTCTAGAATGGGGAGACAATGAAACAAAACATATTAACAAAATAAAATATGTACAAGTAAATGAATAGAGTAATAAATCCGTACAAACATATACACATATCTACAGGTGCTGTGGGGAGGGGAAGGAGGTAAGGCGGGGGGTGAGGAGGGGGAGAGGAAGGAGGGGGCTCAGATGTTTGTACGTATCTATTACTCTATTTATTTACTTGTACATCTTTATTCTATTTATTTTATTTTGTTAATATGTTTTGTCGTCTGTCTCCCCCTTCTAGACTGTGAGCCTGCTGTTGGGTAGTGACCGTCTCAAGATGTTGCCAACTTGGACTTCCCAAGCGCTTAGTACAGCGCTCTGCACACAGTAAGCGCTTAATAAACACAACTGAATGGATGAATGTTGCCGACTTGGACTTCCCAAGCGCTTAGTCCAGTGCTCTGCACACAGTAAGCGCTCAATAAATACGATTGAATGAATGACTGACTACTGGCAACTTGTACTTCCCAAGCGCTTAGTACAGCACTCTACACACAGTAAGCGCTCAGTAAATACGATTTAATGAATGAATGCTGCCTAATTGGACTTCCCAAGCGCTTAGTCCAGTGCTCTGCACACAGTAAGTGCTCAATAAATACGACAATGAATGAACGATGTCATTTTATTTTGTTAATATGTTTTGTTTTGTTCTCTCTCTCCCCTTTCTAGACTGTGAGCCCACTGTTGGGTAGGGACCGTCTCTAGATGTTGCCAACTTGGACTTCCCAAGCACTTAGTCCAGCGCTCTGCACACAGTAAGCGCTTAGTAAATACGATTTAATGAATGAATGCTGCCTAATTGGACTTCCCAAGCGCTTAGTCCAGTGCTCTGCACACAGTAAGTGCTCAATAAATACGACAATGAATGAACGATGTCATTTTATTTTGTTAATATGTTTTGTTTTGTTCTCTCTCTCCCCTTTCTAGACTGTGAGCCCACTGTTGGGTAGGGACCGTCTCTAGATGTTGCCAACTTGGACTTCCCAAGCACTTAGTCCAGCGCTCTGCACACAGTAAGCGCTCAATACATATGATTGAATGGATGAATGTTGCCAACTTGGACTTCCCAAGCGCTTAGTCCAGTGCCCTGCACACAGTAAGCGCTCAATACGATTGAATGAATGTTGCCAACTTGGACTTCCCAAGCACTTAGTCCAGTGCTCTGTACACAGTAAGCGCTCAATAAATGCGACTGAATGGAATAATGTTGCCAACTTGGCCTTCCCAAGCGCTCAGTACAGTGCTCCGTGCAAAGCGAGCGCTCAATAATTACGATTGAATGAATGTTGCTGACTTGGCCTTCCCAAGCACTTAGTCCAGTGCTCTGTACACAGTAGGCGCTCAATAAATACGACAATGAATGACTGTTAGCGACTTGTCCTTCCCCATCGCTTAGTCCAGCGCTCTGCACGCAGTAAGCGCTCCAATACGACTGAATGACTGAATGTTGCCTACTTGTCCTTCCCCAGCGCTTAGTCCAGCGCTCTGCACACAGTAAGCGCTCAATAAACACGACTGAAAGAATGGGGTTGCCCAGACAAGGCCAGAAAACAACCCCCCCCCCCCCCACAAAAAAAAAAAAACACAAATCAATCAATCAGTCATATTTATTGAGCGCTTACTGTGTGCAGAGCACTGTACTAAGCGCTTGGGACGTACAAGTCGGCAACATATAGAGACAGTCCCTACCCAACAGCGGGCTCACAGTCTAGAAGGGGGGAGACAGAGAACAAAACCAAACATATTAACAAAATACAATAAATAGAATAGATATGTACAAGGAAAATAAATAAATTAAATATAAATATAAATTTAAAATAAATAAATAAATACTCCAGCGCTTAGAACAGTGTTTGGCACATAGTAAACACTAAACAAATCCCATTATTATTATAATATGTACTGATGAGTATATTATAGCCCATTCATATCAATCATATGAATATAATGTAGCCCATTCATCTAATGGGATTTCAAAGGCTAATCAGACTCACCCCCATCTAAACTGTAAGCGCCTTGTGGGCAGGGAACGTGTCTCCCAATTCATTCATTCATTCATTCAATGGTATTTATTGAGCGCTTACTGCGTGCAGAGCACTGTATTAAGCGCTTGGGAAGTACAAGTTGGCAACATCTAGAGATGGTCCCTAACCAACAGCGGCCCCACAGTCTAGAAGGGGGAGACAGACAACAAAACATACATATCTACTGTACATATCTATTCTATTTAATTTTGTTAATATGTTTGGTTTTGTTCTCTGTCTCCCCCTTCTAGACTGTGAGCCCGCTGTTGGGTAGGGACCGTCTCCAGATGTTGCCAACTTGTGCTTCCCAAGCGCTTAGTACAGTGCTCTGCACACAGTAAGCGTTCAATAAATACGGTTGAATGAATGAAGTGGCAGAGCTGGGATGGATATATGTTTATACATATTTATTACTCTATCTATTTATTTATTTATCTTACTTGTACATATCTATTCTATTAATTTTATTTTGTTAATATGTTTGGTTTTCTTCTCTGTCTCCCCCTTCTAGACTGTGAGCCCGCTGTTGGGTAGGGACCATCTCTCTATGTTGCCAACTTGTGCTTCCCAAGCGCTTAGTACAGTGCTCTGCACACAGTAAGCGCTCAATAAATACAATTGAATGAATGAATGAAGTGGCAGAGCTGGGATGGATATATGTTTGGACATATTTATTACTCTATTTATTTATCTTACTTGTACATATCTATTCTATTTATTTTATTTTGTTAGTATGTTTGGTTTTGTTCTCTGTCTCCCCCTCTTAGACTGTGAGCCCACTGTTGGGTAGGGACTGTCTCTAGATGTTGCCAACTTGTGCTTCCCAAGCGCTTAGTACAGTGCTCTGCACACAGTAAGCGTTCAATAAATACGGTTGAATGAATGAAGTGGCAGAGCTGGGATGGATATATGTTTGTACATATTGATTACTCTATTTATCTTACTTGTACATATTTATTCTATTTATTTTATTTTGTTAATATGTTTTGTTTTGTTGTCTGTCTCCCCCTTCTAGACTGTGAGCCCGCTGTTGGGTAGGGACTGTCTCTCTATGTTGCCAACTTGTGCTTCCCAAGCGCTTAGTACAGAACTCTGCACACAGTAAGCACTCAATACGATCGATGATGCTGCTGAACAAAACAAAACACCCTAACAAAATAAAATAGAACAAAATAAAAGAAACACCAACAATCTACTAACAAAATAAAACAGAATAAAAGAAAAGAAACACCAACTTGGACTTCCCAAGCGCTCAGTACAGTGCTCTGCACACAGTAAGCGCTCAATACATATGATCGATGATGATGCTGCACAAAACACCCTAACAAAATAAAATAGAACAAAATGAAATAAAACACAAGCAACCTCCTAACAAAATAAAACAGAATAAAAGAAAAGAAACACCAACTTGGACGTTCCCAAGCGCTTAGTCCAGTGCTCTGCACTTAGTAAGCGCTCAGTACATACGATCGACGATGATGCTGAACATCCCCCCCTTCTTACCTCCTTCCCTTCCCCACAGCACCTGTATATATGTATATACGTTTGTACATACTTATTACTCTATTTATTTATTTATTTTACTTGTACCTATCTATTCTATTTATTTTATTTTGTTAGTATGTTTGGTTTTGTTCTCCGTCTCCCCCTTCTAGACTGTGAGCCCACTGTTGGGTAGGGACCGTCTCTCTATGTTGCCAATTTGTACTTCCCAAGCGCTTAGTACAGTGCTCTGCACACAGTAAGCGTTCAATAAATACGGTTGAATGAATGAAGTGGCAGAGCTGGGATGGATATATGTTTGTACATATTTATTACTCTATTTATTTATTTATCTTACTTGTACATATCTATTCTTTTTATTTTGTTAGTATGTTTTGTTTTGTTCTCTGTCTCCCCCTCCTAGACTGTGAGCCCACTGTTGGGTAGGGACCGTCTCTAGATGTTGCCAACTTGGACTTCCCAAGCGCTTAGTACAGTGCTCTGCACACAGTAAGCACTCAATACGATCGATGATGCTGCTGAACGAAACAAAACACCCTAACAAAATAAAATAGAACAAAATGAAATAAAACACCAACAATCTAACAAAATAAAACAGAATAAAAGAAAAGAAACACCAACTTGTACGTTCCCAAGCGCTTAGTCCAGTGCTCTGCACTTAGTAAGCGCTCAATACATATGATCGACGATGATGCTGAACATCCTCCCCCTTACCTCCTTCCCTTCCCCACAGCACCTGTATATATGTATATGTTTGTACATATTTATTACTCTATTTATTTATTTATTTATTTTATTTGTACCTATCTATTCTATTTATTTTATTTTGTTAGTATGTTTGGTTTTGTTCTCTGTCTCCCCCTTTTAGACTGTGAGCCCACTGTTGGGTAGGGACTGTGTCTATATGTTGCCAACTTGGACTTCCCAAGAGCTTAGTCCAGTGCTCTGCACACAGTAAGCGCTCAATAAATACGATTGATTGATTGATTGAACAAAACACCTTAACAAAACAGAACAAAATGAAATAAAACACCAACAACCTCCTAACAAAATAAAACAGAATAAAAGAAAAGAAACACCAACTTGGACGTTCCCAAGCGCTTAGTCCAGTGCTCTGCACTTAGTAAGCGCTCAATACATACGATCGACGATGATGCTGAACATCCCCCCATCTCACCTCCTTCCCTTCCCCACAGCACCTGTATATATGTATGTACATATTTATTACTCTATTTTACTTGTACATACCTATTCTATTTATTTTATTCTGTTAATATGTTTGGTTTTGTTCTCTGCCTCCCCCTTCTAGACTGTGAGCCCACTGTTGGGTAGGGACCGTCTCTAGGTGTTGCCGACTTGGACTTCCCAAGCGCTTAGTCCAGTGCTCTGCACACAGTAAGTGCTCAATAAATAGGATTGATTGATTGATTGATGATTGATTGATTGAACAAAACACCCTAACAAAATAAAACAGAACAAAATGAAATAAAACACCAACAACCTAACAGAATAAAAGAAAGAAACACCAACTTGTACGTTCCCAAGCGCTTAGTCCAGTGCTCTGCACTTAGTAAGCGCTCAGTAAATACGATCGATGATGCTGCTGAACAAAAAACACACTACTAAAAACAGAACAAAATAAAATAAACACCAATCTACTAACAGAATAAAACAGAATAAAAGAAAAGAAACACCAACTTGGACGTTCCCAAGCGCTTAGTACAGTACCCTGCACTTAGTAAGCGCTCAGTACACACGATCGACGATGCTGCTGAACAAAAAACACACTACTAAAAACAGAACAAAATAAAATAAGCACCAATCTCCTAACAGAATAAAACAGAATAAAAGAAACACCAACTTGGACGTTCCCGAGCGCCTAGTACAGTACCCTGCACTTAGTGAGCGCTCAGTACATACGATCGACGATGCTGCTGCACAAAAAACACACTAATAAAAACAGAACAAAATAAAATAAACGCCAATCTACTAACAGAATAAAACAGAATAAAAGAAAAGAAACACCAACTTGTACGTTCCCAATCAATCAATCAATCAATCAATCGTATTTATTGAGCGCTTACTATGTGCAGAGCACTGTACTAAGCGCTTGGGAAGTCCAAATTGGCAACACACAGAGACGGGCCCTACCCAACAGTGGGCTCACAGTCTAAAAGGGGGAGGCAGAGAACAGAACCAAACATACCAACAGAATAAAATAAGTAGGATAGAAATGTACAAGTAAAATAAATAAATAAATAGAGTAATAAAGCGCTTAGTACAGTACCCTGCACTTAGTAAGCGCTCAATACATACGATCGACGATGCTGCTGAACAAAAAACACACTAATAAAAACAGAACAAAATAAAATAAACACCAATCTACTAACAGAATAAAACAGAATAAAAGAAACACCAACTTGTACGTTCCCAATCAATCAATCGTATTTATTGAGCGCTTACTATGTGCAGAGCACTGGACTAAGCGCTTGGGAAGTCCAAATTGGCAACACCTAGAGACAGGCCCTATCCAACAGTGGGCTCACAGTCTAAAAGGGGGAGACAGAGAACAAAACCAAACATGATAACAAAATAAAATGAATAGAATAGATGTGTACAAGTAAAATAAATAAATAAATAAATAAATAAATAAATAGAGTAATAAATATGTACAACCATATGTACATATATACAGGTGCTATGGGGAAGGGAAGGAGGTAACAAAATAAAACAAAACACCAACAACCTCCTAACAAAATAAAACAGAATAAAAGAAAAGAAACACCAACTTGGACGTTCCCAAGCGCTTAGTACAGTGCCCTGCACTTAGTAAGCGCTCAGTACACACGATCGACGATGCTGCTGAACAAAAAACACACTACTAAAAACAGAACAAAATAAAATAAACACCAATCTACTAACAGAATAAAACAGAATAAAAGACACACCAACTTGGACGTTCCCGAGCGCTTAGTACAGTACCCTGCACTTAGTAAGCGCTCAGTACATAACGATCGACGATGCTGCTGCACAAAAAACACACTAATAAAAACAGAACAAAATAAAATAAACACCAACCTACTAACAGACTAAAACAGAATAAAAGAAAAGGAACACCAACTTGTACGTTCCCAATCAATCAATCAATCAATCAATCAATCGTATTTATTGAGCGCTTACTATGTGCAGAGCACTGGACTAAGCGCTTGGGAAGTCCAAATTGGCAACACCTAGAGACGGGCCCTACCCAACAGTGGGCTCACAGTCTAAAAGGGGGAGGCAGAGAACAGAACCAAACATACCAACAGAATAAAATAAGTAGGATAGAAATGTACAAGTAAAATAAATAAATAAATAGAGTAATAAAGCGCTTAGTACAGTACCCTGCACTTAGTAAGCGCTCAATACATACGATCGACGATGCTGCTGAACAAAAAACACACTAATAAGAACAGAACAAAATAAAATAAACACCAATCTACTAACAGAATAAAACAGAATAAAAGAAACACCAACTTGTACGTTCCCAATCAATCAATCAATCGTATTTATTGAGCGCTTACTATGTGCAGAGCACTGTACTAAGCGCTTGGGAAGTCCAAATTGGCAACACCTAGAGACGGGCCCTACCCAACAGTGGGCTCACAGTCTAAAAGGGGGAGGCAGAGAACAGAACCAAACATACCAACAGAATAAAATAGGATAGAAATGTACAAGTAAAATAAATAAATAAATAAATAAATAGAGTAATAAATATGTACAACCATATGTACATATATACAGGTGCTGTGGGGAAGGGAAGGAGGTAACAAAATAAAACAAAACACCAACAACCTCCTAACAAAATAAAACAGAATAAAAGAAACACCAACTTGGACGTTCCCGAGCGCTTAGTCCAGTACCCTGCACTTAGTAAGCGCTCAATAAATACGATCGACGATGCTGCTGAACAAAAAACACACTAATAAAAACAGAACAAAATAAAATAAGCACCAATCTCCTAACAGAATAAAACAGAATAAAAGAAACACCAACTTGGACGTTCCCGAGCGCTTAGTACAGTACCCTGCACTTAGTAAGCGCTCAATACATACGATCGACGATGCTGCTGAACAAAAAACACACTACTAAAAACAGAACAAAATAAAATAAGCACCAATCTCCTAACAGAATAAAACAAAATAAAAGAAAAGAAACACCAACTTGTACGTTCCCAATCAATCAATCAATCAATCAATCGTATTTATTGAGCGCTTACTATGTGCAGAGCACTGTACTAAGCGCTTGGGAAGTCCAAATTGGCAACACCTAGAGACGGGCCCTATCCAACAGTGGGCTCACAGTCTAAAAGGGGGAGACAGAGAACAGAACCAAACATGATAACAAAATAAAATGAATAGAATAGATGTGTACAAGTAAAATAAATAAATAAATAAATAAATAAATAAATAAATAAATAAATAGAGTAATAAATATGTACAACCATATGTACATATATACAGGTGCTGTGGGGAAGGGAAGGAGGTAACAAAATAAAACAAAACACCAACAACCTCCTAACAAAATAAAACAGAATAAAAGAAAAGAAACACCAACTTGGACGTTCCCAAGCGCTTAGTACAGTGCCCTGCACTTAGTAAGCGCTCAGTACATACGATCGACGATGCTGCTGAACAAAAAACACACTAATAAAAACAGAACAAAATAAAATAAACACCAATCTACTAACAGAATAAAACAGAATAAAAGACACACCAACTTGGACGTTCCCGAGCGCTTAGTACAGCGCCCTGCACTTAGTAAGCGCTCAGTACATAACGATCGACGATGCTGCTGCACAAAAAACACACTACTAAAAACAGAACAAAATAAAATAAACACCAATCTACTAACAGAATAAAACAGAATAAAAGACACACCAACTTGGACGTTCCCGAGCGCTTAGTACAGTACCCTGCACTTAGTAAGCGCTCAATACGATCGATGATGATGCTGAACAAAAAACACACTAATAAAAACAGAACAAAATAAAATAAACACCAATCTCCTCACACAATAAAACAGAATAAAAGAAACACCAACTTGGACGTTCCCAAGCGCTCAGTACAGTGCCCTGCACTTAGTGAGCGCTCAGTACATAACGATCGACGATGCTGCTGCACAAAAAACACACTAATAAAAACAGAACAAAATAAAATAAGCACCAACAACCTCCTCACACAGTAAAACGGAATAAAAGAAAGGAAACCCCGTCCTAACACAATAAAACAGAATAAAAGAAAAGAAACACCAACTTGGACGTTCCCGAGCGCTCAGTACAGTGCCCTGCACTTAGTAAGCGCTCAGTACATAACGATCGACGACGCTGCTGCACAAAAAACACACTACTAAAAACAGAACAAAATAAAATAAACACCAATCTCCTCACACAATAAAACGGAATAAAAGAAAGGAAACCCCGTCCTAACACAATAAAACAGAATAAAAAACCCCGACAACCGCAACGACGGCACTGATTAGGCCCGTGACAACCCCCCCTGTTATTATTACTATTGTTGTTATTATTATTAATAATTAATTATTATTAATAAGAGTTATAACGACGGCGCGGCCGCCCTCCCGCCCCTCCCCCACGGCGCTGAGGGGAGCGGGGGAGGGGCGCGTCACGTGACGCGCCGCGCGCCAAGAGGGAGCCGCGCGCGCACGCGCGGGCCCCCCCCCCGGCCCAGTCTGCGCGCACGCGCACTCGCGCCCCCTCCCGGCCTGCGCGCACGCGCACAACGGGCACACACAGAGAGAGGCGGGGAGGGCCCCCTCCCCCCCCCCCCCACCACGCCGGGCGCGCGCGCCTTCCCGCCCGGAGGAGCCCCCCCCCCCCCGCGCGCCCCGCGCCCGCGCGCTCCCCCTGCCGGCGACGGGCGACAGTGGGGGTCGGCGCGCGAGGGGTCCCCCGCCCGGGCCGCGCTGGCGGCCTCCATCTTGGCTGGTCCGAAGGCTTCGCCGCAGTGCCCCCCTCCCTCCCTCCGTCCCGGGCCGCGCTCACCTCGGCCGTCCATGGCGGCGTCCTCTCCCGCGGCCGGTCCGTCCGCCGCCCCCCCCCCCCCCGCCCGGCCCGCGTGCGGGGCGCGCTCGTCCCGCGGCGGGGGGTCCGGGGAAGCGCGGGGGGACGCGCGGGGGGACGCGGGGGGCCGCGCCTTCAGCGGAGCCGCAATCCTAACCCGCCATCTGGCGGCATTTTCCGCGCGCCAATGGCGCCGCCGCTGCCGACCCGGGCCCCGACCGCCCCCTGCCGGACGGCGCCCGCCGGCGCCGCGGGACGCCCCTGGCGCGAGCGCGAGCGCGAGCGCCACCTTTCCGCGGCGGGCGCGCGCCCGCGTCGGCGGGCGCGCGCCCGCGCCTGCGCACGGTCGCGGCGGGAAACGGCGCCTCAGTCCCTCAGGCATCGCCATCAATCGTATTTATTGAGCGCTTACCGTGTGCGGGGCACTGTACTGAGCGCTTGGGAAGTACAAATTGTCAACGTATAGGGACAGTCCCTACCCCACAGGGGGCTCACAGTCTAAAAGGGGGAGACAGAGAACAGAACCAAACATATTAACAAAATAAAATAAGTCGTCATCCATTCAGTCGTATTTATTGAGCGCTTAATGTGTGCAGAGCACTGTACTGAGCGCTTGGGAAGTCCAAGTCGGCAACATTCATTCATTCAGTCGTATTTATTGAGCGCTTACTGTGGGCAGAGCACTGTACTGAGCGCTTGGGAAGTCCAAGGCGGCAACAGTCGTTCGTTCAGTCGTATTTATTGAGCGCTTACTGTGCGTGGGGCACTGTACTGAGCGCTGGGGAAGTCCAAGTCTGCAACATTCATTCATTCATTCAATCGTACTTATTGAGCGCTTAATGTGCGCAGAGCGCTGGACTAAACGCTTGGGAAGTCCAAGTTGGCAACAGTCATTCATTTAGTCGTATTTATTGAGCGCCCGCTGTGTGCGGAGCACTGTACTGAGCGCTTCGGAAGTCCAAGTCGGCAACATTCATTCATTCAATCGTACTTATTGAGCGCTTAATGTGTGCAGAGCGCTGGACTAAACGCTTGGGAAGTCCAAGGCGGCAACAGTCGTTCGTTCAGTCGTATTTATTGAGCGCTTACTGTGCGTGGAGCACTGTACTGAGCGCTTGGGAAGTCCAAGTCGGCAACATTCATTCATTCATTCAATCGTACTTATTGAGCGCTTACTGTGTGCAGAGCGCGGGACTAAACGCTTGGGAAGTCCAAGGCGGCAACAGTCATTCATTTAGTCGTATTTATTGAGCGCCCACTGTGTGCGGAGCACTGGACTGAGCGCTTCGGAAGTCCAAGTCGGCAACATTCATTCATTCAATCGTATTTATTGAGCGCCCGCTGTGTGCGGAGCACTGTACTGAGCGCTTCAGAAGTCCAAGTCGACAACATTCATTCATTCAGTCGTATTTATTGAGCGCTTACTGTGCGCAGAGCACTGGACTAAGCGCTTGGGGAGTCCAAGTCGGCAACGTTCATTCATTCGATCGTACTTATTGAGCGCTTACTGTGTGCAGAGCGCGGGACTAAACGCTTGGGAAGTCCAAGTCGGCAACATTCATTCATTCAATCGTATTTATTGAGCGCCCGCTGTGCGCGGAGCATTGTACTGAGCGATTCGGAAGTCCAAGTCGGCAACATTCATTCATTCAATCGTACTTATTGAGCGCTTAATGTGTGCAGAGCACTGGACTAAACGCTTGGGAAGTCCAAGTCGGCAACATTCATTCATTCAATCGTATTTATTGAGCGCCCACTGTGTGCGGAGCACTGTACTGAGCGATTCGGAAGTCCAAGTCGGCAACATTCATTCATTCATTCAATCGTACTTATTGAGCGCTTAATGTGTGCAGAGCACTGGACTAAACGCTTGGGAAGTCCAAGTTGGCAACAGTCATTCATTCAGTCGTACTTATTGAGCGCTTACTGTGTGCAGAGCACTGGACTGAGCACTTCGGAAGTCCAAGTCGGCAACATTCATTCATTCAATCGTACTTATTGAGCGCTTAATGTGTGCAGAGCGCTGGACTAAACGCTTGGGAAGTCCAAGGCGGCAACAGTCGTTCGTTCAGTCGTATTTATTGAGCGCTTACTGTGCGTGGGGCACTGTACTGAGCGCTTCGGGAAGTCCAAGTCGGCAACATTCATTCATTCATTCAATTGTACTTATTGAGCGCTTACTGTGTGCAGAGCGCGGGACTAAACGCTTGGGAAGTCCAAGTCGGCAACAGTCATTCATTCAGTCGTATTTATTGAGCACCCACTGTGTGCGGAGCACTGTACTGAGCGCTTCGGAAGTCCAAGTCGGCAACATTCATTCATTCATTCAATCGTATTTATTGAGCGCCCGCTGTGTGCGGAGCACTGTGCTGAGCGCTTCAGAAGTCCAAGTCGACAACATTCATTCATTCAGTCGTATTTATTGAGCGCTTACTGTGCGCAGAGCACTGGACTAAGCGCTTGGGGAGTCCAAGTCGGCAACGTTCATTCATTCGATCGTACTTATTGAGCGCTTACTGTGTGCAGAGCGCGGGACTAAACGCTTGGGAAGTCCAAGGCGGCAACAGTCATTCATTTAGTCGTATTTATTGAGCGCTTACTGTGCATGGGGCACTGTACTGAGCGCTTGGGAAGTCCAAGTCGGCAACATTCATTCATTCATTCAATCGTACTTATTGAGCGCTTACTGTGTGCAGAGCGCGGGACTAAACGCTTGAGAAGTCCAAGGCGGCAACAGTCATTCATTTAGTCGTATTTATTGAGCGCCCACTGTGTGCGGAGCACTGGACTGAGCGCTTCGGAAGTCCAAGTCGGCAACATTCATTCATTCATTCAATCGTACTTATTGAGCGCTTACTGTGTGCAGAGCGCGGGACTAAACGCTTGGGAAGTCCAAGGCGGCAACAGTCATTCATTCAGTCGTATTTATTGAGCGCTTACTGTGCGCAGAGCACTGGACTGAGCGCTTCGGAAGTCCAAGTCGACAACATTCATTCATTCAATCGTACTTATTGAGCACTTACTATATGCAAAGCACCGGACTGAGCGCTTGGGAAGTACAAGTTGGCAACATTCATTCATTCATTCATTCGTATTTATTGAGCGCTTACTGCGCGCAGAGCACTGGACTGAGCGCTTGGGAAGTCCAAGTCGGCAACATTCATTCATTCAATCGTATTTATTGAGCGCTTACTGTGTGCAGAGCGCGGGACTAAACGCTTGGGAAGTCCAAGGCGGCAACAGTCGTTCGTTCAGTCGTATTTATTGAGCGCTTACTGTGCGTGGGGCACTGTACTGAGCGCTGGGGAAGTCCAAGTCGGCAACATTCATTCATTCAGTCGTACTTATTGAGCGCTTACTGTGTGCAGAGCGCGGGACTAAACGCTTGGGAAGTCCAAGGCGGCAACAGTCGTTCGGTCAGTCGTATTTATTGAGCGCTTACTGTGTGCAGAGCACTGGACTGAGCGCTTGGGAAGTACAAGTCGGCAACATTCATTCATTCAATCGTACTTATTGAGCGCTTACTATATGTAAAGCACTGGACTGAGCACTTGGGAAGTCCAAGTTGGCAACATTCATTCATTCAATCGTATTTATTGAGCGCTTACTGTGCGCGGAGCACTGTACTGAGCGCTTCGGAAGTCCAAGTTGGCAACATTCATTCATTCAATCGTACTTATTGAGCGCTTAATGTGTGTAGAGTGCTGGACTAAGCGCTTGGGAAGTCCAAGTCGGCAACATTCATTCATTCAATCGTAGTTATTTAGCGCTTAATGTGTGCAGAGCGCTGGACTAAACGCTTGGGAAGTCCGAGACGGCAACAGTCATTCATTCAGTCGTATTTATTGAGCGCTTACTGTGCGTGGGGCACTGTACTGAGCGCTTCGGGAAGTCCAAGTCGGCAACATTCATTCATTCATTCAATCGTACTTACTGAGCGCTTACTGTGCGCAGAGCGCGGGACTAAACGCTTGGGAAGTCCAAGTCGGCAACATTCATTCATTCATTCAATCGTATTTATTGAGCGTCCGCTGTGCGTGGGGCACTGTACTGAGCGCTTCGGAAGTCCAAGTCGGCAACATTCATTCATTCATTCAATCGTACTTATTGAGCGCTTAATGTGTGCAGAGCACTGGACAAAACGCTCAGGAAGTCCAAGTCGGCAACATTCATTCATTCAATCATATTTATTGAGCGCTCGCTGTGCGCGGAGCGCTGGACTGAGCGCTGGGGAAGTCCAAGTCGGCAACATTCATTCATTCAATCGTACTTATTGAGCGCTTAATGTGTGCAGAGCACTGGACTAAACGCTCGGGAAGTCCAGGTCGGCAACATTCATTCATTCAATTGTATTTATTGAACGCCCGCTGTGTGCGGAGCACTGTACTGAGCGCTTCAGAAGTCCAAGTCGACAACATTCATTCATTCAGTCGTATTTATTGAGCGCTTACTGTGCGCAGAGCACTGGACTAAGCGCTTGGGGAGTCCAAGTCGGCAACGTTCATTCATTCGATCGTACTTATTGAGCGCTTAATGTGTGCAGAGCGCTGGACTAAACGCTTGGGAAGTCCAAGTCGGCAACATTCATTCATTCAATCGTATTTATTGAGCGCCCGCTGTGCGCGGAGCATTGTACTGAGCGATTCGGAAGTCCAAGTCGGCAACATTCATTCATTCAATCGTACTTATTGAGCGCTTAATGTGTGCAGAGCACTGGACTAAACGCTTGGGAAGTCCAAGTTGGCAACATTCATTCATTCAATCGTATTTATTGAGCGCCCACTGTGTGCGGAGCACTGTACTGAGCGATTCGGAAGTCCAAGTCGGCAACATTCATTCATTCATTCAATCGTATTTATTGAGCGCTTACTGTGTGCGGAACACTGGACTAAACGCTTGGGAAGTCCAAGTCGGCAACATTCATTCATTCAATCGTATTTATTGAGCACTCATTGTGCGCAGAGCACTAGACTAAGCGCTTGGGAAGTCTATGTCGGCAACATTCATTCATTCAGTCGTATTTATTGAGCACTTACTGTGCGCAGAGCACTGGACTGAGCGTTTCGGAAGTCCAAGTCGGCAACATTCATTCATTCAATCGTACTTATTGAGCACTTACTGTGCGCGGAGCACTGGACTGAGCGCTTGGGAAGTCCAAGTTGGCAGCATTCATTCATTCATTCATTCAATCGTATTTATTGAGCGCTTACTGTGGGCAGAGCACTGGACTAAACGCTTGGGAAGTACAAGTTGGGAACATTCATTCATTCAGTCCTATTTATTGAGCACTTACTGTGTGCGGAGCACTGGACTAAGCGCTTGGGGAGTACAAGTCGGCAACATTCATTCATTCAATCGTATTTATTGAGCCCTCCCTGTGCGCGGAGCACTGTACTAAGCGCTTGGGAAGTCCAAGTCGGCAACTGTCATTCATTTATTCAATCGTATTTATTGAGCGCTTACTGTGTGCAGAGCACTGGACTAAGTGCTTGGGAAGTCCAAGTCGGCAACATTCATCCATTCAGTTGTATTTATTGAGCGCTTACTGAGTGCAGAGCACTGGACTAAGCGCTTGGGAAGTCCAATTAGGCAACATTCATTCATTTAATCATACTTATTGAGCGCTTACTGTGTGTAGAGCACTGGACTAAGCGCTTAGGAAGTCCAGGTCGGCAACATTCATTCATTCAATCGTATTTATTGAGCCCTTACTGTGTGCGGAGCACTAGACAAAGCGCTTGGGAAGTCCAAGTCGGCAACATTCATCCATTCAGTTGTATTTATTGAGCGCTTACTGTGTGCAGAGCACTGGACTAAGCGCTTGGGAAGTCCAATTTGGCAACATAGAGAGACGGTCCCTACCCAACAGCGGGCTCACAGTCTAGAAGGGGGAGACAGACAACATTCATTCTTCCGATCGCATTTATTGAGCGCTTACTGTGCGCAGAGCACTGTACTAAGCGCTTGGGAAGTCCAAGTGGGCCACATAGAGAGACAGTCCCTACCCAACAACAGGCTCACAGTCTAGAAGGGGGAGACAGACAACAAAACAGAACATGTGGAAAGGTGTCTAAACTGTCAGAACAAATAGAATTAAAGCTCTATGCACATCATTAACAAAATAGAATAGTAAATAGGTAAAATAAAGTATAATAGAGTAATAAAAATAAAAATAGAGTAGTAAAAACAAGTAAAACAGAGCAATAAATCTGTACAAATATTCATTCATTCATTCAATCGTATTTATTGAGCGCTCACTGTGTGCAGAATAGTGTACTAAGCGCTTGGGAAGTACAAGTCCGCAACATCTAGAGACGGTCCTTACCCAACAGCGGGCTCACAGTCTAGAAGGGGGAGACAGACAACAAAACATGGAGACAGGTGTCCAAATCATCAGAACAAATAGAATTAAAGCTAAAGTCATTCATTCATTCAATCGTATTTATTGAGCGCTTACTGTGTGCAAAGCACCGGACTAAGCGCTTGGGAAGTACAAGTTGGCGACATATAGAGACGGTCCCTACCCAACAACGGGCTTACAGTCTCCTCAGCCCGTGACCCCCTCTGCACACAGTAAGCGCTCAATAAATACGATTGAATGAATGAATGAATATATGTTTGCGCATATTTATTACTCTACTTATTTATTTATTTTACTTGTACATATTCTATTTATTTTATTTGGTTAATATGTTTTCTTTCATTGTCAGTCTCCCCCTTCTAGACTGTGAGCCCACTATTGGGTAGGGACCGTCCCTCTATGTTGCCAACTTGGACTTCTCAAGCACTTAGTACAGTGCTCTGCACACAGTAAGCGCTCAATAAATACGATTGAATGAATGAATGAATGTACATATTTATTCTATTTCTTTTATTTGGTTAATATGTTTTGTTTTGTTGTCAGTCTCCCCCTTCTAGACTGTGAGCCCGCTATTGGGTAGGGACCATCTCTCTATGTTGCCAACTTGGAGTTCCCAAGCGCTCAGTACAATGCTCTGCACGCAGTAAGCGCTCCATAAATACGATTGAATGAATGAATGAATGTACATATTTATTCCATTTCTTTTATTTTGTTACTATGTTTTGTTTTGTCGTCTGTCTCCCCCTTCCAGCCTGCGAGCCCGCTGTTGGGGAGGGACCGTCTCTCTATGTTGCCAACTTGGACTTCCCAAGCACTTAGTACAGTGCTCTGCACACAGTAAGCGCTCCATAAATACGAATGAATGAATGTACATATTTATTCTATTTCTTTTATTTTGTTACTAGGTTTTGTTTTGTCGTCTGTCTCCCCCTTCCAGACTGCGAGCCCGCTGTTGGGTAAGGACCGTCTCTCTATGTTGCCAACTTGGACTTCCCAAGCGCTCAGTACAATCAATCAATCAATCAATCAATCATATTTATTGAGCGCTCACTGTGTGCAGAGCACTGTACTAAGCGCTTGGGAAGTCCAAGTTGGCAACATATAGAGACAGTCCCTACCCAACAGTGGGCTCACAGTCTAAAAGGAGGAGACAGAGAACAAAACCAAACATACTAACAAAATAAAATAAATAGAACAGATATGTACAAGTAAAATAGAATAATAAATCTGTACAAACATATATACATATATACAGGTGCTGTGGGGAAGGGAAGGAGGTAAGATGGGGGACGTCTAAAGTGCCTAACGTCACTTTTAGACTGTGAGCCCACTGTTGGGTAGGGACTGTCTCTATATGTTGCCAATTTGTACTTCCCAAGCGCTTAGTACAGTGCTCTGCACATAGTAGGCGCTCAATAAATACGACTGATGAGGATGATGATGGGGATGGAGGGGGGATGGGGGGAGAGGAAGGAAGGGACTCAGTCTGGGAAGGCCTCCTGGAGTACTGGAGTACAGTGCTCTGCACGCAGTAAGCGCTCAATAAATACGATTGAATGAATGAATAAATGTACACATTTATTCTATTTCTTTTATTTTGTTAATTTGTTTTGCTTTGGGCGCAGTAAGCGCTCAATAAATAACAATTGAATGAATGAATGAATGAATGAATGACTACAAGTGCTGTGAGGAGAGGAAGGAGGGAGGGCCGGCTCCCCCGTGATGCGCATACGCGCTCGGCCCCCCCGCCCTGCGCGCGCGCGCGCGCGTGCGTGCGTGCCCATTTTTCCCGCGCGCGCGTGCGCATGCGCGCGCTGTTCCTCCTCGCGCCAACGTCAAGTTGGGCGGGAAGAGAGGGGCGGGCCTTCCTACGCTCCCTCAGACGAGGGAGCCATTTTCATTCATTCATTCATTCATTCATTCAATCGTACTTATTGAGCGCTTACTGTGTGCAGAGCACTGTACTAAGCGCTTGGGAAGCCCAAGATGGCAACCTCTAGAGACGGTCCCTCCAGGGGTGGGCCGAGAAAGGGTCTGGCTCAGCTCGGCCTCCTTGCCAACCCTAAATGCCACAGGCTTCGCATAAGGAGGCAGCATTGGCTAGTCAGTGGAATGAGGGCCCAGCTGGAAATGAGGAGACACCTTCTCATATAAGTTTCTCCACTGACTGGCAGTATGAGACTGGGCAAGCGCTTGACCTCCCTCCCGAAGGACTCTGGGAAAATTCATGCATTCAGTTGTATTTATTGAGCGCTTACTGTGTGCAGAGCGCTGGACTGAGCGCTTGGGAAGTCCAAGTTGGCAACATATAGAGACAGTCCCTGCCCAACAGCGGGTTCCCACTTCATTCATTCATTCATTCATTCATTCAATCGTATTTATTGAGCACTTACTGTGTGCAGAGCACTGGACTAAGCGCTCAGGAAGTACAAGTTGGCATCATAGAGAGATGGTCCCTTACCCAACAGTGGGCTCCCACTTTATTCATTCATTCATTCAATCGTATTTCTTGAGCGCTTACTGTGCGCAGAGCGCTGGACTAAACGCTTGGGAAGTACAAGTCGGCAACACAGACGGTTCCTACCCAACAGCGGGCTCCCACTTCATTCATTCATTCATTCATTCAATCGTATTTCTTGAGCGCTTACTGTGTGCAGAGCACTGGACTAAGCGCTTGGGAAGTCCAAGTTGGCAATATAGAGAGATGGTCCCTACCCAACAGCGGGCTCCCAATTCATTCATTCAACCGTATTTATTGAGCGCTTAATGTGCGCGGAGCACTGTACTAAGCGCTTGGGAAGTACAAGTCGGCAACATAGACAGTCCCTACCCAACAGCGGGCTCCCACTTCATTCATTCTTTCATTCAATTGTATTTATTGAGCACTTACTGTGTGCAGAGCACTGTACTAAGCGCTTGGGAAGTACAAGTCGGCAACATAGACAGTCCCTACCCAACAGCGGGCTCCCACTTCATTCATTCATTCATTCAATTATATTTATTGAGCACTAACTGTGTGCAGAGCACTGTACTAAGCGCTTGGGAAGTCCAAGTTGGCAACCTATAGAGACGGTCCCTATCCAACAGTGGGCTCACAGTCTAGAAGGGGGAGACAGACAACAAGACAAAACATAAAAAAATAAAATAAATAGAATAAAGATGTACAAGTGAAATAGAGTAATAAATATGTACAAACATATACATATGTACAGGTGCTGTGGGGAGGGGAATTCATTCATTCATTCATTCAATTGTATTTATTGAGCACTTACTGTGTGCAGAGCACTGTACTTAGCACTTGGGAAGTACAAGTGGGCAACATATAGAGATGGTCCCTACCCAACAGCGGGCTCACCGTCTAGATGGGGGAGGCAGATGACAAAACAAAACGTATTAACAAAATAAAATAAATAGAATAAAGATGTACAAGTAAAATAAATAGGGTAATAAATACATACAAACATATACATATATACAGGTGCTGTGGGAAGGGGAATTCATTCATTCAATCATATTTATTGAGTGCTTACTGTGTGCAGGGCACTGTACTTAACGCTTGGGAAGTCCAAGTTGGCAACATATAGAGACGGTCCCTACCCAACAGCAGGCTCACAGTCTCCTTTCATTCATTCATTCATTCAATCGTATTTATTGAGAGCTTACTGTGTGCAGAGCACTGTAGTAAGCGCTTGGGAAGCCTAAGTTGGCAACATATAGAGACGGTCCCTACCCAACAGTGGGCTCACAGCCTCCTTTCATTCATTCATTCATTCAATCGTATTTATTGAGTGCTTACTGTGTGCAGAGCACTGGACTAAGCGCTTGGGAAGTCCAAGTTGGCAACATATAGAGACAGTCCCTACCCAACAGCGGGCTCACAGTCTCCTTTCATTCATTCATTCATTCATTCATTCATTCATTCAATCGTATTTATTGAGCGCTTACTGTGTGCAGAGCACTGTACTAAGCGCTTGGGAAGTCCAAGTTGGCAACATAGAGAGACGGTCCCTACCCAACAGCGGGCTCACAGTCTCCTCAGCCCGTGACCCTCTTTGACGTCCACCCCCACCCGCAATCCAAACCCAGAGGCCCCCTCGGCCATGAGGGCCGTCTCCCAGGAGAGAGGGCCGGTCAATGGAGCTGCCCACAATTTCCCTCAGCGGCCATACCCGCCTGGGAACGGGTCTATAAATCAATCCCCCTGCCTTCTTTTAGACAGTGAGCCCACTGTTGGGTAGGGACCGTCTCTCTATGTTGCCAACTTGGACTTCCCAAGCGCTTAGTACAGTGCTCTGCACACAGTAAGCGCTCAATAAATACGATTGATTGATTGATTCACTGTTAGTGAAGTTAGTGTCTTCACTAACGTCCCCTGGCCCACCGCCCATCGACTCCCCCTTTGTCCCCGACCGCCCACCGGGCCTCGGAAGGAGACCCCAGGGGTGGGCTGAGAAAGGGTCGGGCTCAGCTCAGCCTCCTTGCCAACCCTAAATAATAATAATAATAATGGCATTTATTAAGCGCTTACTATGTGCAAAGCACTGTTCTAAGCGCTGGGGAGGTTACAGCCTTCGCATAAGGAGGCAGCATTGGCTAGTCGGTGGAAAGAGGGCCCAGCTGGAAATGAGGAGACACGTTCTCGTATAAGTTTCTCCACTGACTGGCAGTATGAGACTGGGCAAGCGCTTGACCTCCCTCCCAAAGGACTCTGGGAAAATTCACTCATTCAATCGTATTTATTGAGCGCTCACTGTGTGCAGAGCGCTGGACTGAGCGCTTGGGAAGTCCAAGTTGGCAACATATTCATTCATTCATTCAATCGTATTTATTGAGCGCTTACTGTGTGCAGAGCGCTGGACTGAGCGCTTGGGAAGTCCAAGTTGGCAACATATTCATTCATTCATTCATTCAATCGTATTTATTGAGCGCTTACTGTGTGCAGAGCGCTGGACTGAGCGCTTGGGAAGTCCAATGTGGCAACATATTCATTCATTCATTCATTCAATCGTATTTATTGAGCGCTTACTGTGTGCAGAGCACTGGACTAAGCACTTGGGAAGCGCAAGTTGGCAACATCTAGAGACGGTCCCTACCCAACAGTGGGCTCACGGTCTAGGAGGGGGAGGCAGAGAACAAAACATATTAACAAAATAAAATAAACAGAATAAATATATAAAAATAAAATAAATAAATAAATACAGTAATAAATACGTACAAACATATATACACCTAGACATATAGAGATGGTCCCTACCCAACAGCAGGCTCACAGTCTAGTAGGGGGAGACAGACGACAAAACAAAACGTATTAACAAAATAAAAGAAATAGAATAAATATGTGCAAGTAAAATAAATAGAGTAATAAATACGTACAAACAAATATACACATGTACAGGTGTTGTGGGGAGGGGAAGGAGGTAAGGCGGGGGGATTCATTCATTCATTCATTCAATCGTATTTATTGGGTGCTTACTGAGTGCAGAAAACTGTACTAAGCGCTTGGGAAGTCCAAGTTGGCAACATATAGAGACGGTCCCTACCCATCAGCGGGCTCACAGTCTAGAAGGGGGAGACAGACAACAAAACAAAACATATTAACAAAATTAAGTAAATAGAATAAATATGTACAAGTAAAATAAATAGAGTAATAAATCCGTACAAACGTATATACATATATACAGGTGCTGTGGGGAGGGGAAGGAGGTAAGGCGGGGGGGATGGGGAGGGGGAGGAGGGGGAGAGGAAGGAAGGGGCTCAGTCTGGGAAGGCCTCCTGGAGGAGGTGAGCTCTCAGCAGGGCCTTGAAGGGAGGAGAGAAACCCGGCCTTCCCAGCTGTCCCACCTGGACGGAGGAAATGCGCCTGGCGACGGCGACGGGAAAATGGAGCTCGTGTCCTATGTTCCCTTGATGATAATAATAATACTGGTATTTGTTAAGCGCTTACTATGGGACAAGCACTGTTCTAAGCGCTGGGGTAGATACAGGGTGATCAGGTTGCCCCACGTGGGGCTCACACTTTTAATCCCCATTTTACAGATGAGATAACTGAGGCCCAGAGAAGTTAAAAAAAATCACAGCTCCGCCAAGAGGTCTTCCCCAACTAAGGCCTCTTTTCCCCAGTTCTTTCTCATGGTGATGATGATTTTAATAATAATAATAATGATGGCATTTGTTAAACGCTTACTATGTGCAAAGCACTGCTCTAAGCGCTGGGGAGGCTACAAGGTGATCAGATTGTCCCCAGGGGGTTCACAGTCTTCACCCCCATTTTACAGATGAGGGAACTGAGGCCCAGAGAAGCAAAGTGACTTGCCCAAAGTCACACAGCTGACGGTGGAGCCGGGATTTGAACCCGTGACCTCTGACTCCAAAGCCCGGGCTCTTTCCACTGAGCCACGCTGCTTCTTGCCCAAGGACAGGCAGCAGACAAGTGATAGAGGCGGGATAATTATAATACTAATAATGGCATTTATTAAGCACTTACTATGGGCCAAGCACTGTTCTAAGCGCTGGGGGGGATGCAAGGTGATCGGGTTGTCCTGCGTGGGGCTCATGGACTTTATCCCCATTTTACAGATGAGGGAACTGAGGCACAGAGAAGTTAAGTGACTTGTCCAAAGTCACACAGCTGATAAGCAGCGGACCGGGATTAGAATCCGCGACCTCTGACTGCCAAGCCCGGGCTCTTGTCACTGAGCCACGCTGCTTCTCTTCATGATGGTATTTGTTAAGTGCTTACTAGGGACCAACCACTGTTCTAAGCGCTGGGGTAGATACAGGGTGAACAGGTTGTCCCACGAGGGGCTCACACTTTTAATCCCCATTTTACAGATGAGGGAACTGAGGCCTAGAGAAGTGAAGTGACTTGCCCACGGACACGCAGCAGACAAGTGGCGGAGGCAGGATAATACCAACAATAATAAGCAGCGTGGCTCAGTGGAAAGAGCCTGGGCTTGGGAGCCGGAGGTCGTGGGTTCAAATCCCAACTCTGCCAATTGTCAGCTGTGTGACTTTGGGCAAGTCACTTCACTTCTCTGGGCCTCAGTTACCTCATCTGGAAAATGGGGATTAAGACTGTGAGCCCCCCGTGGGACAACCTGATCGCCTTATATCCTCAACAGTGCTTTGCACACAGTAAGTGCTTAACAAATGCCATTATTAATTTTTCAAGAGCTTAGTACAGTGCTCTGCACACAGTAAGCGCTCAATAAATACGATTGATGAATAATAATAATAATAATAATAATAATAATGGCATTTGTTAAGCGCTTATTATGTGCCAAGCACTGTTCTAAGCACTGGGATAAATACAAGGAGATATATATGTATATGCATATACATATATATATATATTATGTATATACACATATGTATATGTACATATACACATACATATATATGTATACATATACCAGTATATATGTATATATATACACCAGTATATATGTATATATGTTTATATGTATTTATTACTCTATTTATTTATTTTATTTGTACATATTTAGTCGATTTATTTTATTTTTTAATATGTTTTGTTCTCTGTCTCCCTCTTCTAGACTGTGAGCGCACTGTTGGGTAGGGACCGTCTCTACATGTTGCCAACTTGTCCTTCCCAAGCGCTTAGTACAGTGCCCTGCACACAGTAAGCGCTCAATAAATACAATTGAATGAATGAAAGGATATCAGCTTGTCCCACGTGGGGCTCACAGTCTTCATCCCCATTTTACAGATGAGGTAACGGAAGCCCAGAGAAGTTAAGTGACTTGCCCAAGGTCACACAGCTGAGAAGTGGCAGAGCCAGGATTAGAACCCACAACCTCTGACTCCCAATCCCAAGCTCCTTCCACTGAGCCACGCTGGGGGGGATACAGGGTGATCAGGTTGTCCCACATGGGGCTCACACTTTTAATCCCCGTTTTACAGATGAGGTAACTGAGGCACAGAGAAGTGAAGTGACTTGCCTAAGGACAAACAGCAGACAAGTGGCCGAGGTGGGATTAGAACTCACGTCTTCTGACCTCTAAGCCCGCGCTCTTTCCACTAAGCCACGCTGCTTCTTGATAGCTCTCTGGCAATAATATTTACTGAGTATTTTAGACTGTGAGCCCACTGTTGGGTAGGGACTGTCTCTATATGTTGCCAACTTGGACTTCCCAAGCGCTTAGTACAGTGCTCTGTACACAGTAAGCGTTCAATAAATATGACGGATTGATTGATTGATTGATTGATTGAGCGCTACCTGTGTGCAGAGCACTGGACTAAGCGCTTGGAAAGTACAATTTGGCAACAGAAAGAGACAATCCACAATCTAGAAGGGAGTTGGAGGATGGCACTCGAAGCTCCGGAAATTCCGGAGAAGCCGCTGGGCCTAATGGACAGGACACGGGCCTGGGGGTTGGAAGGATCTGGGTTCTGATCCCGCCTCTGCCACTTAAAGGCCGGGTGACCCCGCTTCACTTTTTCATTCATTCATTCATTCATTCAATTGTATTTATTGAGCGCTTACTGTGTGCAGAGCACTGGACTATAAGTGCTTGGGAAGTACAAGTTGGCCCTGTGCCTCGGTCACCTCATCTGGAGGATGGGGACCAAAGCCGTGAGCCCAGTGCGGGACGTGGACCGCGTCCCACCTGATTAGCTGGCGTCTACCCCGGGCACTTTGAGTGCAATGCCTGGCGCGTAGTAGGCACTTAACAAATGCCATTAAAGAAAAAATGCATCAGGCAAAAATGCCTCACTCTCGGCTTCCAGGCTGTCCATCCCCTCACCCCCTCCTACCTCACCTCCTTTCTCTCTTTCTCCAGCCCAGTCCGCACCCTCCACTCCTCGGCCACTGCTAACCTCCTCACTGGGCCTCGTTCTCGCCCGTCCCGCTGTCGACCGCCGGCCCACGTCCTCCCCCTGGCCTGGAATGCCCTCCCTTCGCACATCAATCAATCAATCAATCAATCAATCAATCAATCGTATTTATTGAGCGCTTACTGTGTGCAGAGCACTATACTAAGTGCTTGGGAAGTACAAGTTGGCAACATATAGAGACAGTCCCTACCCAACAGTGGGCTCACAGTCTAAAAGGGGGAGACAGAGAACAAAACCAAACGTACTAACAAAATCAAATAAATAGAATAGATATGTACAAGTAAAATAAATAAATAAATCAATAGAGTAATAAATATGTACAAACATATATACATATACACAGTTGCTGTGGGGAAGGGAAGGAGGTAAGATGGGGGGATGGAGAGGGGGAGGAGGGGGAGAGGAAGGAAGGGGCTCAGTCTGGGAAGGCCTCCTGGAGGAGGTGAGTGCTCAGTAGGGCCTTGAAGGGAGGAAGAGAGCTAGCTTGGCGGATGGGCAGAAGGAGGGCATTCCAGGCCCAGGGGAGGACGTGGGCCGGGGGTCGATGGCGGGACAGGCCATTAGACTTTTAGACTGTGAGCCCACTGTTGGGTAGGGATTGTCTCTATGTGATGCCAATTTGTACTTCCCAAGCGCTTGGTACAGTGCTCTGCACATAGTAAGCGCTCAATAAATACGATTGATTGATTGATTGACAGGCGAGAACGAGGCCTAACGGTGAGGAGATTAGCAGCGGAGGAGCGGAGGGTGCGGGCTGGGCTGGAGAAGGAGAGAAGGAAGGTGAGGTAGGAGGGGGCGAGGGGATGGACAGCCTTGAAGCCCAGGGGGAGGAGTTTCTGCCTGATGCGCAGATTGATTGGTAGCCACTGGAGATTTTTGAGGAGGGGAGTAACATGCCCAGCGCGTTTCTGGACAAAGACAATCCGGGCAGCAGCGTGAAGTATGGATTGAAGTGGGGAGAGACACGAGGATGGGAGATCGGAGAGGAGACTGATGCAGTAGTCCAGACGGGATAGGATGACAGCTTGAACGAGCAGGGTAGAGGTTTGGATGGAGAGGAAAGGGCACATCCGCCAAGCTAGCTCTCTTCCTCCCTTCAAAGCCCTACTGAGAACTCACCCCCTCCAGGAGGCCTTCCCAGACTGAGCCCCCTTTTTCCTCTCCTTCTCCCCATCCCCCCCGCCCTACCTCCTTCCCCTCCCCACAGCGCCTGTATATACGTTTGTACAGATTTATTACTCTATTTATTTTACTTGTACATATTTACTATTCTATTGATTTTGTTAATGATGTGCATCTAGCTTTAATTCTATTTGTTCTGACTCCATGTTTTGTTTTGTTCTCTGTCTCCCCCTTCTAGACAGTGAGCCCGTTGTTGGGCAGGGACCGTCTCTCATTGTTGCCAACTTGTACTTCCCAAGTGCTTAGTACAGTGCTTTGCACACAGTAAGCGCTCAATAAATACGATTGAATGAATGAATTTGAATTAAAAAAGATGCCACACAATATCATTATATTTCCCGTACTAATTTGATTTCCTTATAGCACATGTTTTTTCTAAATAAACCTCTCAGTAGACAGCCCCAGGAGAAGTAGGATGTTAGGCTGTGGAGGCCTGAAGCTGCAGCGTGGCTCAGTGGAAAGAGTACGGGCTTTGGAGTCAGAGGTCATGGGTTCAAATCCCGGCTCCGCCACTTGTCAGCTGTGTGACCTTGGGCAAGTCACTTCACTTTCCTGGGCCTCAGTTCCCTCATCTGGAAAATGGGAATGAAGACTGTGAGCCCCCCGTGGGACAACCTGATCACCTTGTAACCTCCCCAGTGCTTAGAACAGTGCTTTGCACATAGTAAGCACTTAATAAATATTATTATTATTATTATTATTATTATTATAGCCATCTTGAGAAGCAGCATGACATACTAGGTAGATCAGGGGCCTAGGAGTCAGAAGGCCATGGGTTCTAATTCCACTCCATCTGCTGTGTGACCTTGGACAAGTCACTTTACTCCTCTGGGCCTCAGTTATCTCATCTGGAAAATGCGGACTGAAGCCTGTGAGCCCCACGTGGGACAACCTGATTACTTTGTGTCCACCCCGGCGCTTAGAACAGTGCTGGGCACCTAGTAAGTGCTTAACAAATTCTACATGTTGCCAACTTGTACTTCCCAAGCGCTTAGTACAGTGCTCTGCACACAGTAAGCGCTCAATAAATATGATTGAATGAATGAATGAATGAACAAATACCATTATTATCATTATTATTGTTATTATTATTACTCTTTGGGCCTCAGTTATCTCATCTGGAAAATGGGGATTGAGACTGTGAGCCCCTCAAGGGACAGGGATTGTGTCCAACCCGATTTGCTTGAATCCATCCCGGCGCTTAGGACAGTGCCTGGCACATACTAAGCGCTTAACAAATACCATTATTATTGTTATTATTGTTATAGGACCAGTGCTTCAGATTTTTTGGTTAAGAACAAAACCGATTCCGAATGAGCAATCTGCCACCAGGTTATTCCAGGCACTTGAAATACCTCACCTTGACTACTGCTTCAGTTTTCTCACAGGCCATTTATTTTTTTTACTGGAATTTGTCAGGCACGGGTGCTAGGCACTGTACTGAGCACTCTAGAGTCGATCGAGCTAGTCCAGGCTGGACGCAGTCCACCTGGGGCTCATAGTCTTCATTCCTATTTTACAGAAGTGGTGACAAGCACAGAGAAGTGAAGCGATTTGCCTCAGATCACACAGCAGACAAGTGGCAGAGCCGGGATTAGATCCCATTTCCTTCATCATCATCAATCGTATTTATTGAGCGCTTACTCTGTGCAGAGCACTGTACTAAGCGCTTGGGAAGTACAAATCGGCAACACAGAGAGACAGTCCCTACCCAACAGTGGGCTCACAGTCTGAAAGGGGGAGACAGCGAACAAAACCAAACATACTAACAAAATAAAATAAATAGGATAGATAGATACAAGTAAAATAAATAAAAAAATTTCCTTGTGGCTCCCGGGCCCGTGGTCTGACCATTAGACCACCCTGCTTCCCGTCTCTCCGGCATCTCTCTCGTGCTGCTTCGTCCATCTCTACTTCACCATCAAAGCTCCTCACCGTAAACTTCAAAGCCCTCAAATCAGCGGGCCCCTTCCTACCTCACCTTACCGGTTTCCTACCGCAACCCAATAATAATAATAATATTAATAATAATGGTGGCATTTATTAAGCGCTTACTATGTGCCAAGCACTGTTCTAAGCACTGGGGGGATACAAGGTAATCAGGTTGTCCCACAGGGGGATCACAGTCTTAATCCCTTCCTTGAATTGTCCTTCCCAAGTGCTTAGTACGATGCTCCTTAGTACAGTGATCTGCACACAGTAAGCGCTCAATAAATTTGACTGATTGATTGATTGCGCTGCACACAGTAAGCGCTCAATAAATACGATAGAATGAATGATGCCTGTTACATGTTTTGCTGTCTGTCTCCCCCCTTCTAGACTGTGAGCCCGCTGTGGGCAGGGAAGGTCTCTCTTTGTTGCTGAATTGTCCTTCCCAAGCGCTTAGTCCAGTGCTCTGCACACAGTAAGCGCTCAATAAATACAACAGAATGAATGAATGATGCCTGTTGCATGTTTTGCTGTCTGTCTCCCCCCTTCTAGACTGTGAGCCCGCTGTGGGCAGGGAGGGTCTCTCTTTGTTGCTGAATTGTCCTTCCCAAGCGCTTAGTCCAGTGCTCTGCACACAGTAAGCGCTCAATAAATACAACAGAATGAATGAATGATGCCTGTTGCATGTTTTGCTGTCTGTCTCCCCCCTTCTAGACTGTGAGCCCGCTGTGGGCAGGGCAGGGTCTCTCTTTGTTGCTGAATTGTCCTTCCCAAGCGCTTAGTCCAGTGCTCTGTACACAGTAAGCGCTCAATAAATACGATAGAATGAATGAATCCCTATTTTACAGATGAGGGAACCGAGGCTCACACTTCGCTCCTCTAATGCCGATCTACTCATTACGTCAATAAAAAATGATTGTGGTATTTGGAGGGAGGGTCTCTCTTTGTTGCTGAATTGTCCTTCCCAAGTGCTTAGTCCAGTGCTCTGCACACAGTAAGCGCTCAATAAATACAACAGAATGAATGAACGATGCCTGTTACATGTTTTGCTGTCTGTCTCCCCCCTTCTAGACTGTGAGCCCGCTGGGGGCAGGGAGGGTCTCTCTTTGTTGCTGAATTGTCCTTCCCAAGCGCTTAGTCCAGTGCTCTGCACACAGTAAGCGCTCAATAAATACGATAGAATGAATGAATCCCTATTTTACGGATGAGGGAACTGAGGCTCACACTTCGCTCCTCTAATGCCGATCTACTCACTACGTCAATAAAAAATGATTGTGGTATTTGCAAAGTGCTTTCTTTATGTCAAGCGCCATACTAAGCCTTGGGGTAGACACCGGTTCATTGGGTGGGATACAGTCCCTCTCCCACATGGGGCTCACAGTCTACGTAGGAGGGAGAACATGTCTTGAACCCCCATTTTACAGTTGAGGAAACAGAGGCCCAGAGGAGTTAAGTGGCTCGCCCAAGGTCCCAAGCAGCGTGGCTCAGTGGAAAGAGCCCGGGCTTTAGAGTCAGAGGTCATGGGTTCAAATTTCGGCTCTGCCAACTGTCAGCTGGGTGACTTCAGGCAAGTCACTTAACTTCTCTGGGCCTCAGTTACCTCATCTGTAAAATGGGGATTAAAACTGTGAGCCCCCCGTGGGACAACCTGATCACCTTATAACCTCCCCAGCGCTTAGAACAGTGCTTTGCACATAGCAAGTGCTTAATAAATGCCATCATTATTATTATTATTCTCTGGGCCTCAGTTACCTCATCTGTAAAATGGGGATTAAGACTATGAGCCCCCCATGGGACAACCCGATCACCTTGTAACCTCCCCAGCACTTAGAACAGTGCTTTGCACATAGTAAGCGCTTAATAAATGCCATAATTATTATTATTATTCTCTGGGCCTCAGTTACCTCATCTGTAAAATGGGGATTAAGACTGTGAGCCCCCCATGGGACAACCCGATCACCTTGTAACCTCCCCAGTGCTTAGAACAGTGCTTTGCACATAGTAAGCGCTTAATAAATGCCATCATTATTATTATTCTCTGGGCCTCAGTTACCTCATCTGTAAAATGGGGATTAAAGCTGTGAGCCCCCCGTGGGACAGCCCGATCGCCTTGTAACCTCCCCAGCGCTTAGAACAGTGCTTTGCACATAGTGAGCGCTTAATAAATGCGATCATTATTATTATTATTCTCTGGGCCTCAGTTACCTCATCCGTAAAAGGGGGAATAAAACTGTGAGCCCCCCGTGGGACAGCCCGATCACCTTGTAACCTCCCCAGCGCTTAGAACAGTGCTTTGCACATAGTAAGCGCTTAACAAATACCATCATTGTTATTATTATTATCTGGGATTAGAGCCCAGGTCCTCTGATTCCCAGGCCTGTGCTCCAATCCCATCTACCTCTCCACCATTCCTTTGCCGATGTCCTCCCTCTGGCCAGGAATTCCCTCGCTCTCCATATGCACCCGAACACCATTCTCCCCACTTTCAAAGCCTTAATAATCAACCAATCAATCAATCAATCACATTTATTGAGCGCTTACTGTGTGCAGAGCACTGTACTAAGTGCTTGGGAAGTAAAAGTCATTCATTCAGTCGTATTTATTGAGCGCTTACTGTGTGCAGAGCACTGTACTAAGCGCTTGGGAAGTACAAGTTGGCAACATATAGAGACAGTCCCTACCCAACAGTGGGCTCACAGTCTAGAAGGGGAAGACGGAGAACCAAACCAAACATACTAACAAAATAAAATAAATAGAATAGATATGTGCAAGTAAAATAAATAAATAAATAAATAAATAGAGTAATAAATATGTACAGACATATATACATATATACAGGTGCTGTGGGGAAGGGAAGGAGGTAAGATGGGGGGGGAAATAAATAAAATAATAAAATCACACCTCTAAGAGGCCTTCCCCGGCTATACCCGCATCTCCCCTGCTCCGTCTCCCTTCTGCGTCCAGTACAGTACAGTGTCTGGCACATAGTAAGTACTCAACAAATATCATTTTAAAAAAGCCCTGAGGTAGAATCCCCTGGGCACTTGTTTCTGTTCCCCTGAAGCCCTGGACGTTCATCTCACCCTCAGCCCCACAGCACTTGGCGTAATGGAGAGAGCACAGGCCTGGGTGTCAGAAGAGCGCGGGTTCTAATCCTGGCTCTGCCACTTGTCTGCTGTGTGATCTTGGGCCAGTCGCTTCACTTCTCTGGCCCCCATTTACCTCATCTCTAAAACGGGGATTGAGATTGTGAGCTCCACGTGGGACAGGGACTGTGTCCAACCCGATTTGCTGGTATCCACCCAGGCGCTTAGTTCAGTGCCTGACGCCTAGTTCAGTTCTAATCCCGGATCCGCCGCTTTTCTGCTGTGCGGCCTTGGGCAAGTCATTTCACTTCTCTGTGCCTCAGTTACCTCATCTGTAAAATGGGGATGAAGACAGTGAGCCCTTTGTGGGACAGGGACTGTGTCCAACCTGATTTGCTTGTATCCACCCAGTGCTTACTATGTGCCAGGCACCATTCTAAGCGCTCAACAAATATCATTATTATTATTAGAAGCAGCATGGCCTAGCAATAAGAATAATAATAATGATGGCATTTGTTAAGCGCTTACTTTGTGCAAAGCACTGTTCTAAGCACTGGGGAGGATACAAGGTGATCAGGTTGTCCCATGTGGGGCTCCCAGTCTTAATCCCCATTTTACAGATGATGTAATTGAGGCACAGAGAAGTGAAGTGAGCTGCCCAAAGTCACACAGCTGATAAGCGGCAGAGCCGGGATTAGAACCCATGACCTCTAATTCCCAAGCCTGTGCTCTTTCCACTGAGCCACGCGTGGGCCTGGGAGCCAAAGGATATAGGTTTAATCCTGACTCTGCCACTTGTCGGCTGTGTGACCTTGGGAGAGTCAAGGTGAGTCACTCGACTTCTCTGTGCTTCAGTTACTTCATCTGTAAAATGGGGATGAAAGCTGTGAGCCCCTTGTGGGACATGGGCTGCGTCCAACCCGATTAGCTTGTATCTACCCTAGCAGTTAGTACAGTGTCTGGCACATAGTATGTACTCAACAAATACACCGTTCTAAGCGCCGGGGAGGTTACAAGCTGATCTTGTCACTTTTTATTTTTTAAATACCATTTAAAAAAAGCCCTGAGGTAGAATCAAGATAATCAGGTTAGACACAGTCCCTGTCCCACACAGGGCATACAGTCAAACTAGGAAGGAGAACTGGCATTTAATTCCTATTTTACAGATGAGAAAACCGAGGCACGCCAAGTTAAATCCTGGCTCCACCACTAGAGAAGCAGCGTGGCTCAAGGGAAAGAGCCCGGGCTTTGGAGTCAGAGGTCATGGGTTCAAATCCCGGCCCCGCCAGTTGTCAGCTGTGTGACTTTGGGCAAGTCACTTCACTTCTCTGGGCCTCAGTTACCCCATCTGTAAAATGGGGATTAAGACTGTGAGCCCCCTGCGGGACAACCTGATCACCTTGTAACCTCCCCAGCGCTTAGAACAGTGCTTTGCACATAGTAAGTGCTTAATAAATGCCACCATTATTATTATTATTATTATTATTGTCAGCTGGGTGACTTTGGGTGAGTCACTTCACTTCTCTGGGCCTCAGTGACCTCATCTGGAAAATGGGGATGAAGACTGCGAGCCCCATGTGGGACAACCTAATAAACGTGTTACCTCCCCAGCGCTTAGAACAGTGCTTTGCACATAGTAAGCGCTTAATAAATGCCATTATTATTATTATTATTAAATGACTTGCCCAAGGTCAAGGGAACTGGCAGAGCCAGGATTTGAACTTGGGTCCTTTGCCTCCCAGGCCTGTGAGTTTTCCACTAGGCCACGATGCTCCTCAATTCATGCTGCTGGATCCCTCCAGCTGACTCTTCAACCAATCATCATCATCAATCATCATCAATCGTATTTATTGAGCGCTTACTGTGTGCAGAGCACTGTACTAAGCGCTTGGGAAGTACAAAATTGGCAACATCTAGAGACGGTCCCTACCCAACAGTGGGCTCACAGTCTAAAAGGGGGAGACAGAGAACAAAACCAAACACAATAACAATAAATAACAATAACCAATCAATAAATCAAGTGAATTTATTGAATGCTTACTGTGAGTGGAGCTCGATTCTAAGCACTTGGGAGACTTGGGAGACATGCTCCCAGCCCACAACGAGCTTACAGCCTAAAGGGAGAGACAGACATTAATATAAATACATAAATTACGGCTAAGTACATAATTGTCGAGTGGCTTGAAGGAGGGATGGATAAAGCATACAAATCCAACTACAAGGGCAATGCAGAAGGGAGTGGGAGGAGAGGAAATGAGGGTTTAGTCCGGGAAGGCCACTTGGAGATGTGCTTTTAATAAATCTTAATACATTTTTAGAGAAGCAGCATGGCTCAGTGGAAAGAGCACCGGCTTGGGAGTCAGAGGTCATGGGTTCTAATCCCGACTCCGCCTCTTGTCAGCTGTGTGACTTTAGGCGAGTCACTTCACTTCTCTGTGCCTCAGTTACCTCATCTGTAAAATGGAGATTAAGACTGTGAGCCCCACATGGGACAACCTGATCACCTTGTATCCCCCCAGCGCTTAGAACAGTGTTTTGCACATAGTAAGCGCTTAACAAATACCATTATTATTATTATTATTATTATTATTATTATTATTATCATTAATAAGGCTTTTAAAGGTGGGGAGACGGATCATCTCTCGGTTGTTCCAAGTCAGAGGCAGAACTTTGGTGGGAGGTCGGCGGGGAGATAGACATATGGTGAGTGGATTGGCATTAGAGGAGAAAACTGTGTGGACTGGGTTGTCGTGGGAGAGTAGTGAGGTGAGGTAGGGGATTGAATTCTTCAAAGCTGACCGTAGGGAGCTTCTGTTTGCCTCTTCAGCAGCCACTACCATAGTTATTACTCTCTCTGTGACCGCAGCAATTCTTTCCTTAACACCGTTATCAATCAATCTGTCAGTGCTATTTATTGGACACTTCATGTGTACAGAGCACTGTAACTCTCCCTGACTTTCCCATCACTGTAGACGGCACTACCATCCGTCCTATCTCACAAACCCGCAACCTTCATGTCATCCTCGATTCCGCCCTCTCATTCACCCCTCACAGCCAATCTGTCACCAAAACCTGCCAGTCTCACCTCCATAACATCGCCAAGATCCACCCTTCCCTCTCCATCCAAACCGCTACCTTGCTGGTCCAATCTCTCATCCTATCCTGACTGGATTACTGCATCAGCCTCCTCTCTGATCTCCCATCCTCCTGTCTCTCCCCACTTTAGTCTGTACTTCACACTGCTGCCCAGATCATCTCTGTGCTGAAATGCTCTGGGCATGTTACTCCCCTCCTCAAAAGTCTCCAGTGGATACCAGTCAACCTACGCATCGGGCAAAAACTCCTCGCTCTCGGCTTCCAGGCTGTCCATCCCCTCGCCCCCTCCTACCTCCCCTCCCTTCTCTCCTTCTCCAGCCCAGCCCGCACCCTCCGCTCCTCTGCTGCTAATCTCCTCACCGTTAGGCCTCGTTCTCACCTGTCCCACCGTTGACCCCCGGCCCACATCCTTCCCCTGGCCTGGAATGCCCTCCCTACACACATCTGCCAAACTAGCTCTTTTCCTCCCTTCAAAGCCCTACTGAGAGCTCACCTCCTCCAGGAGACCTTCCCAGACTGAGCCTCCTTTTTCCTCTCCTCCTCCCCAATCTGCCTCTCTGCCCTATCCTCTTCCCCTCCCCACAGCACTTGTATATATTTGTACAGATTTATTACTCTATTTATTTTACTTGTACATATTTACTACTCTATTTATTTTGTTAATGATGTGCATATAGCTGTAATTCTATTTTTTCTGATGGATTAGACACCTGTCTACATGTTTAGTTTTGTTGTCTGTCTCCCCCTTCTAGACTGTGAGCCCGCTGTTGGGTAGGGACTGTCTCTATATGTTGCCGACTTAGTCCGTAGTTCAGTGCTCTGCACACAGTATGCATTCAATAAATACGATTGAATGAATGAATGAATGGGCGAGTACAATATTATCAGCTTGGTAGACACAATCCCTTCCCACAAGGAGCTTTCCATCAAATGACGAGAATTTAGTTATTGTACTTACTGAGCTGTTATGAATAATAATAATAATTGTGGTATTTGTTAAGTGCTTCCTATGTGCCAGGAACTGTACTAAACATTGGGGTGGATACAAGCAAATCATGTCAGACACAGTCCCTGTCCCACCCAGGGCTCACAGTCTCAATCCCCATTTTACAGATGAGGGAACTGAGGCCCAGAGAAGTGAAGTAACTTGTCCAAGGTCACACTGCAGGTCACAAGGGTGACATGGGTTAAAACCCATGACCTCCTGACTCCTAGCCCAGGACCATTAAGAGTGCTAGGGTAGATACAAGATAATCAATACTATCACCATACAAACTCTATACCCCATGGGACTCCTAATCTAAGAAGGAGGGAGATGCCTGCTCATTTTACAGATGAGAAAATTGAGGTCCAGACAAGTTAAGTGACTTGCCCAAGCACTTTCAATCAATCAATCAATCAACCAATCATATTTACTGAGCGCTTACTGTGTGCAGAGCACTGTACTAAGTGCTTGGGAAGTACAAGTTGGCGACATTATAGAGATTGTCCCTACCCAACAGTGGGCTCACAGTCTAGAAGGGGGAGACAGAGAACAAAACCAAACATATTAACAAAATAAAATAAATAGAATAGATATGTACAAGTAAAATGTGTGAAGCAGCGTGGCTCAGTGGCTCAGTGGAAAGAGCACAGGCTTTGGAGTCAGAGGTCATGAGTTCGAATCCTAGCTCCACCACATGTCTGCTGTGTGACCTTGGGCAAGTCACTTAACTTCTCTGAGCCTCAGTTCCCTCATCTGTAAAATGGGGATTAAGACAGTGAGCCCCATGTGGGACAACCTGATCACTTTGTATCCCCTCCAGCGCTTAGAACAGTGCTTTGCACATAGTAAGCGCTTAATAAATGTCATTATTATTATTATTTTTATAAATAAATAGAGTAATAAATATGTACAAACATATACATATATGTATATGTAGCTTTCTAATAGGCTACCTCACAGCCCCTAGGCACTACTGTAAAGTAAAAAGCATTATTATGCAACGAGGTGTTCTATTTTACCCCTGAGGCTACGTCTCCTTTCCATCTATTATAACTGCATTTAATTTCCTTTTATATGATCCTATATTTCAACATAATTGATTACAAGATAGTCCAATAGATTTTATAGAGAGACACCAATTGGAGAAGCAGCGTGGCTCAGCGGAAAGAGCCCGGGCTTTGGAGTCAGAGGTCATGGGTTCAAATCCCAGCTCCGCCAGCTGTCAGCTGTGTGACTTTGGGCAAGTCACTTAACTTCTCGGTGCCTCAGTTACCTCATCTGTAAAATGGGGATGAAAACTGTGAGCCCCCCGTGGGACAACCTGATCACCTTGTAACCTCCCCAGCGCTTAGAACAATGCTTTGCACATGTTTGTACAGATTTACTACTCTATTTATTTTACTTGTACATATTTACTATTCTATTTATTTTGTTAATGATGTGCATCTAGCTTTACTTCTATTTATTCTGATGACTTGACACCTGTCCACACGTTTTGTTTTGTTGTCTGCCTCCCCCTTCTAGACTGTGAGCCCGTTGTTGGGTAGGGACTGTATATGTTGCCGACTTGTACTTCCCAAGCACTTAGTACAGTGCTCTGCACACAGTAAGCGCTCAAAAAACACGATTGAATGAATGAATGAATGAACAAATACCATCATTATTATTAAATAAAAATGAACTCTATACAATTATTGTTGAAAATAATTTTTCACGTCAGGAATAAAATAGTTGAAAAATCTTTTTGGACATGCTAATGATTACTTTGGTATTTGTTAAACACTTACGTTGTTTCGGGCTCTGTACTAAAGCGCTGGGGTGGGACACAGGTCCTGTCCCACGTGAGGCTCACCGTCTCAAGCCCCATTTTACAGATGAGGTAGCTGAAGCTCAGAGAAGTGAAGTGACTTGCCCAAGGTCACACAGCAGACAAGAGGTGGAGGCAGAATTAGATCCCATGTCCTTCTGACTCTCAGGCCTGTGCTCTATCCACTCCTCCGTCGTGCTGCTTCTCAGCAGGGATGAAAAGGGTCATTTTCGGTCATTCTTTGTTAAAACCGAGAGTTCCCTAGAAAGAGGGGGAAAAAAAGGCTCCAGTTGAAATGTAGGTTCAAAGGTCTAAAAGCAACCCAAATTGGAAAATAAGGAAAACAGTCTTATAGTACTTTGGAAGTAATTTTTTTATGGTATTGGTTAAGTGGGTGCTCTGGGCCAGGCACTGTACTAAGCTCTGGGGTAGATACAAGCTAATCAGGTTGGATGCAGTCCATGTCTCACATGGGACTCATGGTATTAATCCCCATTTGACAGATGAGGGAACCAAGGCACAAGAGAAGCAGCGTGGCTCAGTGGAAAGAGCACGGGCTTGGGAGTCCGAGGTCATGGGTTCTAATCCCAGCTCCGCCACATGTCTGCTGTGTGACCTTGGGCAAGTCACTTAACTTCCCTGAGCCTCAGTTCCCTCATCTGTAAAATGGGGATTAAGACTGTGAGCTCCACGTCATGGGTTCAAATCCTGGCTCCGTCAGCTGTGTGACTTTGGGCAAGTCACTTAACTTCTCTGGGCCTCAGTTCCCTCATCTGTAAAATGGGGATTAAAATGTGAGCCCCCGGTGGGACAACCTGATCACCTTGTAATCAATCAATCAATCATATTTATTGAGCGCTTACTGTGTGCAGAGCACTGTACTAAGCGCTTGCAACCTCCCCAGCGCTTAAAACAGTGTGTTGCACGTAGTAACCGCTTAACAAATACTATTATTATTATTATCTGTAAAATGGGGATGAAGACTGGGCACCCCATCTGGGACAGGGAATGGGTCATCATCATCATCATCAATCGTATTTATTGAGCGCTTACTGTGTGCAGAGCACTGTACTAAGCACTTGGGAAGTACAAGTTGGTAACATATAGAGACAGTCCCTACCCAGCAGTGGGCTCACAGTCTAAAAGGGGAAGACAGAGAACAAAACCAAACATACTAACAAAATAAAATCAATAGAATAGATATGTACAAGTAAAATAAATAAATAAATAGAGTAATAAATATGTACAAACATATATACATATATACAGGTGCTGTGGGGAAGGGAAGGAGGTAAGATGGGGGGATGGAGAGGGGGACGAGGGGGAGAGGAAGGAAGGGGACCAAGGGGTCCAACCTGATTACCTTGTATCTATCCCAGCGCTTAGTATGGACAGTGCCTGGCATATAGTAAAACATTTAACAGATACTATTAAAAAAAAAAAGGTGAATGCCACCCTGCCCAGGAGCCTTATTGGGTTGTCTGGTTTCCTCCCCCATGATTCTTCCAGCCTCCTCTTGGAAGGCTGTTTTGTTTTGGTCTTTGTCTCCCCCTTCTAGACTGTGAACCCACTGTTGGGTAGGGACCGTCTCTATATCTTGCCAACTTGTACTTCCCAAGCGCTTAGTACAGTGCTTTGCACACAGTAAGCGCTCAATAAATACGATTGAATGAATGAATGACAACCTGATCACCTTGTATCCCTCCCAGCGCTTAGAAGAGTTCTTCGCACATAGTAAGCGCTTAACAAATGCCATCATTATTTGTTATAGAGCATGAGATTAGGGGTCAGAAGGTCATAGGTTCAAATTCCAGCTCCACCACCTGTCTGCTGTGTGACCTTGGGCAAGTCACTTCACTTCTCTGTACCTTAGTTACCTCATCTGTAATATGGGGATTGAGACTGTGAGCCCCACATGAGGATAGGGACTGTGTCCAACCCGATTCACTTGTATCCACACCATTCATTCATTCATTAATTCAATCGTATTTATTGAGTGCTGACTGTGTGCAAAGCACTGTACTAAGCGCTTGGGAAGTACAAGTTGGCAACATAGAGAGACGGTCCCTACCCAACAGCGGGCTCACAGTCTAGAAGGGGGAGACAGAGAACAAAACAAAACATTTAACAAAATAAAATAAGTAGAATAAATATGTACAAATAAAATAAATAAATAGAGTAATAAATACGTACAAACATATATACATATATACACACCACTCATTCAGTCGTTCAATTGAATTTATTGAGTGCTTACTGTGTGCAGAGCACTGTACCAAGTGCTTGGAAAGTACAATTCAGCAACAAATAGAGACAATCCCTACCCAACAACAGGCTCACAGTTTAGAAAGGGGGAGACAGACAACAAAACAAAACAAGTAGACAGGCATCAATAGCATCAATATAAATAAATAGAATTATAGATATGCACACATCATTAATAAAATAGATAGAATAATAAATATGTACATATATACACAAGTGCTGTGGGGTGGGGAGAGGAAGCTCACCTCCTCCAGGAGGCCTTCCCAGCCCGATCCCCCCTTTTCCTCTGCTCTTCCTCTCCTCCCCATTGCCCTGTCTCCCTCAGTGCTTAGTAGACAGGCATCAATAGCATCAATATAAATAAATAGAATTATAGATATGTACACATCATTAATAAAATAAATAGAATAATAAATATGTACCTATATACACAAGTGCTGTGGGGTGGGGAGAGGAAGCTCACCTCCTCCAGGAGGCCTTCCCAGACCGAGCCCCCCTTTTCCTCTGCTCTTCCTCCCCTCGCCATTGCCCTGTCTCCCTCAGCGCTTAGTACAGTGCGTGACGCCGTTATCCTTATTAAAATGACTTGCCCAAGGTCATGCAGCAGACAAGGATTTCAATTGCAGTAGTCCAAATTGGGTGATAATGGGCCTATGGTGGTTTCACTGGTACTAAACTTATTTAAAAGGCAATTAGCAGCACCCAGCTGGCATAAATAGTAATGTTTGATCCACTGATGACATATTCATGACTTACAGTGGGGCCAACCATCGTAAGTTCCACAGTGGCAAGTTCATTTTGGAAACATAGCTCTTCGAAATGACACAGATGGATATTGGCAGCATCTCAGTTCCCCTCTTTCCATTCAGGATCATTTCTGGCATCCCAGGGTTTGTGAAACAGAGGACGGCTTGCCAATAATTTTCCTCAAATTATTTGAAATGAATGCACATGGAATAAACAAATTTGAATTAGACTATGCTACGCGCTCATTCATGTGCTCATAAATACCGAACCCCAAGAACAAATGTACACAAACATTTTTTTTAAAGTCACTGTGCTTCTTAATTAAATCTCCTATTATGTGAGCAAAAACATCATCATCAATCGTATTTATTGAGCGCTTACTGTGTGCAGAGCACTGTACTAAGCGCTTGGGAAGTACAAATTGGCAACATATAAAGAAAAACATCCTTTCTTTAAAGAGGCATAAATGGTAGAAAAACAGTGCCTTTCCGTAATGGACTTGTCTTATGCCGTCGAGTCGTGTCTGACCCGTGGCGATTCCAGGGACACATCTCTCCCAGAACGCCCCAACTCCATCTGTAATCGTTCTGGTCACGTATCCATTGAGTTTTCTTGGTAAAAATACTGAAGTGGTTTATCATTACCTCCTTCCGCGCAGTAAACTCGAGTCTCCTGCCCTCAGTAATGGTAGTGATCGGTAATTATATGATAATAAGTACCCAAAAGCAGTAATTATTCAAGTCACATTCAGAGAAACAGTCTATATGACTGAAAACCAAACTTGATATTTAGAAAATAGATTCTCGCCCACAAAGTTGTTTCCATAGATTAGTAGTGTGTTGTTGCAAGACCATCAGCCGGAGGCTATATAAAACAGATTGCTACGGGATTGTCAAATGAGTCATCAATTTCATCCAGATGAACGGAAACATCTGGTTCAGAAGATGCATGCTGAGTCACATTCCAGATTATCTTTTTCTCATATGGCGATCTCAAAGAGAAAATGCGCTTCTTTTTTGGATAATTCTGCCCTGGTTCATTCCTTTGTTCATTCATTCGTATCTATTTAGACTGTGAGCCCGTTGTCACATAAGGACTGTCTCCATATGGAGAAGCAGCGTGGCTCAATGGAAAGAGTCAGAAGCTCATGGGTTCAAATCCCAACTCCACCAATTGTCAGCTGTGTGACTTTGGGCAAGTCACTTCACTTCTCTGGGCCTCAGTTACCTCATCTGCAAAATGGGGATGAAGACTGTGAACCCCTCCCCCGTGGGACAACCTGATCACCTTGTAACCTCCCCAGCGCTTAGAACAGTGCTTTGCACATCGTAAGCGCTTACTTAATGCCATCATTATTATTATATGTTGATGAATTTTACTTTCCAAGCGCTAAGTACAGTGCTCTGCACACAGTAAGTGCTCAATGCATACAACTGAATGAATAAATGAATCTATTGAGGGCTTACTGTGTGAAGAGCACGGTACTAAGAGCTTGGGAGAGTACAATATAACAATAAACAGACACATTCCCTGCCCACAAGGGGCTTACTATCTAGAGGGGGAGGCAGACATTGATATAAAGAAATAAATGACAGTTATGGACATAATTGCTGTGGGGCTGGGAGGGGGGATGAATAAAAGGAGCAAGTCAGGGTGACTCAGAAGGGAGTGAACATATCTATTCTATATATATTCTATATATATATATTCTATATATATATATTCTCTCTCTATATATATATTCTATATATATATATTCTATATATTTTATATATATTCTATCTATTCATATATAGAATAGAACATATCTATTCTATTTATTTTATTTTGTTAGTATGTTTGGTTTTGTTCTCTGTCTCCCCCTTTTAGACTGTGAGCCCACTGTTGGGTAGGGACTGTCTCTATATGTTGCCAACTTGGACTTCCCAAGCGCTTAGTACAGTGCTCTGCACACAGTAAGTGCTCAATAAATACGATTGATTGATTGATTGATTGATTGAGTGGGAGAAGAGGAAAGGAGGGCTTAGTCACGGAAGGCCTTTTGGAGATGGGCCTTCAGTCAGGCTTTGAAGAGGGGAGAGTCATGGTCTGTCCGATTTGAGGAGGGAATACATTCCGGGCCAGAGGCAGGATGTGGGCGAGGGGTCGGTGGCGAGGTAGATGAGATCGAGGTACGGTGAGAAAGTTAACTTGACAGGAGCAAAGTATGCGGACTGGAGATAAGGAGATAGGTGTGATCACTCTGATGATCTTCAAAGTAAATCAATCTGTCAATCAATCAATGGAATTTAATTAATTTTAATTTAATTTCCTTTGTGCAGAGCACTGTATCAGAAAAATACACGACAACAGAGTTGGTAGTCACCATCCCTGCCCACAAGGACCTTACAGTCTACAGACAATATAGTAAACTGGGGATGGGGAAAATAATAATAATGATAGCATTTATTAAGCACTTACTATGTACAAAGCACTGTTCTAAGTGTGCTGGGGAGGCTACAAGGTGATCAGGTTGTCCCACGGGGGGCTCACAGACTTAATCCCCATTTTACAGATGCGGTAACTGAGGCACAGAGAAGTGAAGTGACTTGCCCAAAGTCACACAGCTGGCAGTTGGTGGAAGATGGTAAACTACACCACACAAATTTAAATGATAACAATAATTATTATTATGGTATTTGTAAAGCACTTACTATGTGCCAAGCACTGTTGTAAGTGCTAGGGGAGATACAAGGTAATGAGACTGGACACAGTCCCTGTCCCACGTGGGTCTCACAGTCTCAATCCCCATTTTACAGATGAGGGAACTGAGGCCCAGAGAAGTGACGTGACTTGCCCAAGATCACACGGCAGACAAGTGGTGGAGACGGGATTAGAACCCATGACCTCCTGACTGCCAGTCCACTGCTCTATCCTCTACGCCATGCTGCTTTTCAATAATAATAAAAAGAAGAATAATTAAAGTGGCATTTATTAAGCACTTACCATGTGCCAGGAACTAAGTGCTGGGGTGGATACAAGCCAATCGGGTTGTTAAGTTAAGTGATTTGCCCATGGTCACACAACACACAAACGGCAGAGCCACTTCTCTGGGCCTCAGTTACCTCATCTGTAAAATGGGGATTAAGACTCTGATCCCCATGTGGGACATGGACTGTGTCCAACCTGATTAGCTTGTATTTCTAGACTGTGAGCCCGTTGTTGGGTAGGGCCTGTCTCTTTATGTTGCCAAATTAAACTTTCCAAGCGATTAGTACAGTGCTCTGCACACAGTAAGCGCTCAATAAATACGAATGAATGAATTAATTTACCCCAATGCTCAGAACAGTGGCTGGCAAATAGTAAGTGCATAACAGATACCATTAAAAAAATACAAGCTAATTAGGTTGGGTACAATCCCTGTCCACATAGGGCTCACAGTCTCAGTCACCATTTTACAGGTGAGATCATCGAGGCACGGAGAAGTAAAGTGACTTGACCAAGGTTACACAGCTGATAATTGGCAGAGAGGGGCAGGTTAAAACCCAGTTCCTCCAACTCCCAGGACCTTGCTCTTTCTACTAGCCCATGCGGCTTCCTCAAACTCACTTTCCCCATCACTCTCCCTGCTCCTCCTCTTCCTCCTCCTGCTTCCTTGGCAACCAGACTCTCTCTCTTCAGAGGCAGGTTCTGCTATCCTGTTGAGTTTGCCAAGCAGCATGGCATAGTTCATTCATTCATTCATTCATTCATTCATTCATTCATTCAATCGTATTTATTGAGTATTTGCTAATAATAATAATGATGATGACATTTGTTAAGCGCTTACTATGTGCAAAGCACTGTTCTAAGCTCTGGGGGGATACAAGATGATCAAGTTGTCCCACGTGGGGCTCACAGTCTTTATCCCCATTTTACAGATGAGGTAACTCAGGCTCAGAGAAGTTAAGTGACTTGCCCAAGGTCACACAGCAGACATAATAACAATAATAATAATGATGGCATTTATCAAGCGCTTACTATGTGCAATGCACTGTTCTAAGTGCTGGGGAGGTTACAAGGTGATCAGGTTGTCCCACGGGGAGCTCACGGTCTTCATCCCCATTTGACAGGTGAGGTAACTGAGGCCCAGAGAAGTGAAGTGACTTGCCCAAAGTCACACAGCTGACAACTGGTGGAGCCAGGACTTGAATTCATGACCTCTGACTTCAAAGCCCGTGCTCTTTCCACTGAGCCACGCTGCTTCTTACTGTGTGCACAGCACTGTACTAAGCGCTTGGGAAGTGCCAGTCAACGACATATAGAGACGGTCCCTACCCAACAACGGGCTCACAGTCTTGAAGGGGGAGACGGACAACAAAACTTATAAAGTGTCAAAATCATCAGAACAAATAGAATTAAATGATCTGTGTCCAACCTGATGAGCTTGTATCTACCCCTGTACTTAGTACAGTACCCGGCACATAGTAAGTGCTTAACAAAAACTAATAAAAAAAAAAGAGAAGGGTGGGGGTGGATGGGATCCAGAAAGGGTGAAAGTAAATTTCTTCATGATCTAAATACTTGGCAGTTTGACCTGAAAACCAAAGGGGCAAGGACTGGCCCTGGGCACTTCCTTGAAGGAATCCTGGAGAAGTGTCCAAAATAGTGCCTTGCCCTCGCTGGCCTTCTCGGCTGAGCCTCCTCGGCTCCAGCCCGGCCGGGCGCAGTGCGTCACCCCCCAGACTCCCACGGACCCAGCAGGCTCCCAGGGAAAGGCCAAGGCAATCAATCAATCAATCAATCAATCGTATTTATTGAGCACTTACTGTGTGCAGAGCACTGTACTACGTGCTTGGGAAGTACAAGTTGGCAACACATAGAGACGGTCCCTACCCAACAGCGGGCTCACAGTCTAGAAGGGGGAGACGGAGAACAAAACCAAACACATTAACGAAATAAAATAAGTAGAATAGATATGTACAAGTAAAATAAATAAATAAATAGAGTAATAAATACGTACAAACATATATACATATATGCAGGTGCTGTGGGGATGGGAAGGTGGTAAGGACCTTACAAGGCAGGGACCTCACCAGGAAGAGATGCTGAGCCAGGGCTCAATCCTGCCCGTCCCCTGCCCAGCGTCTCCTACCTGGGCAGAGGAGAAAGGTGTGTCCCGGGCACCCCTTTGCCTGGAGCCTGGAATGCCCTCCCTCTGCCCATCCGCCAAGTTAGCTCTCTTCCTCCCTTCAAGGCCCTACTGAGAGCTCACCTCCTCCAGGAGGCCTTCCCAGACTGAGCCCCTTCTTTCCTCTCCCCCTCCTCCCCCCTCCATCCCCCCATCTTACCGCCTTCCCTTCCCCACAGCACCTGTATATATGTATATATGTTTGTACATATTTATTACTCTATTTATTCATTTATTTATTTTACCTGTACATATCTATTCTATTTATTTTATCTTGTTAGTATGTTTGGTTTTGTTCTCTGTCTCCCCCTTTTAGACTGTGTGAGCCCACTGTTGGGTAGGGACTGTCTCTCTATGTTGCCAACTTGTACTTCCCAAGCGCTTAGTACAGTGCTCTGCACACAGTAAGCACTCAATAAATACGATTGATGATGATGATGACCTTACAAGGCAGGGACCTCACCAGGAAGAGATGCTGAGCCAGGGCTCAATCCTGCTCGTCCCCTGCCCAGCGTCTCCTACCTGGGCAGAGGAGAAAGGTGTGTCCCGGGCACCCCTTTGCCTGGAGGAAATCCTTAAAGACTCCCACCCTTCTAGAGGCTATTTTTCCTGAACTCAAGCCCAGAGGCTCGCTCTGTTCCCGGGAAGGGATGGGGTGGCAGTAGGGAAGGAGCTAGACTTGGGGTGCTGGTGCTGGGGGTGGAAATGGTCCTGCTGAAGGCTTGGAGGAGGGTGGTCACCACCTCTTGGCCCTGGCCTGGGCTTGGGAGGGCCGTGAAGCTCGGGGTGAATGGCAGGGACGCCCCAGACTGTGGTCAGGGGAATATTCTGAGCCTGAAGTTTTAGAACAAGGAGGCAACCGAATCCCTCCATCTCCTCCTTGCCCCCCTGGGACAATCCCATTTGTGCAGCCCGCAGGATCTCGGCTCGCCTTTCCCTGACAGCAGGCGCTCAGAAGGTACGGCTATCGGGGCTGTGATGTGCTAGGGAGAGACCTGCCCAGTCTCTCTAAATAGTGAATAGCGCTTAGTACAGTGCTCTGCACACAGTAAGCGCTCAATAAATACGATTGATGATGATGATGAATAGAGCATGGGCATGGGGTCTGAAGGTCATGGGTTCTAATCCCGTCTCTGCCACTTGTCTGCTGTGTGACCTTGGGCAAGTCACTTCTCTGTGCCTCAGTTATCTGTAAAATGGGGATTGAGATTGTGAGCCCTGTGGTACAGGGACTGTGTCCAACCCCATTTGCTCGTATCTTCCCTAGTGCTTAGTATAGTGACCATCAGATAGTAAGTGCTTAACTACTACTACTACTACTAATAATGGCATTTATTAAGTACTCACTATGTGCAAAGCACCGTTCTAAGCGCTGGGGAGGTTACAAGGTGATCAGGTTGTCCCACGGGGGGCTCACAGTCTTAATCCCCATTTTACAGCTGAAGGAACTGAGGCACAGAGAAGTGAAGTGACTTGCCCAAAGTCGCATAGCTGACAAGTGGCAGAGCCGGGATTAAAACCCATGACCTCTGACTCCAAAGCCTGTGCTCTTTCCACTGAGCCACGCTTGTTATTATCACTATTATTATTAGTTTAAAATTTTCAGCCTCTTAAATCAGTCAAGTTTGTTGGCCTTGTTTTTTATAGCATATGCTTTTTTTTTTCATGCTGAGGTAAATGTAGCTTTCCATTTCTTCAGTTTAGTTGCCATGTTTGGATCCCTCAGGGCAGTATCTTTTGTACATTCATTTGGTCTAATTAGCCCTTCTAAAAAATATCACATCTCATTCATTCATTCATTCAATCATATTTATTGAGCGCTTACTGTGTGCAGAGCACTGTACTAAGCGCTTGGGAAGTACAAGGATTAATTTCTCTTCCACTCACCTGATTTCCCTTCCCTTGTGCATCACCTATACAATGAGCAGGTCATTATTAGTACTTACTCTGGGCCCCATAGCCACAGCACTCTTTTGCAGAAATTTATTCTTGGTTGCTTCTATTACTTGTAATTTATTTTCATATCTGTCACCCCCGCTAGATCATAAGCTACTCTAGAGTAGGAAACAGACCTACTTAATTCTTTCCTCCTAAGCATATAAAACCGAGCTCTCCCAGAGTAAGCACTCACCAAGTCTGTTATGTTGTATTTTCCCAAGGGCTTTGCTCTCTGCAAATAGTAAGCGCCTGATAAATACCGTTGATTGATATATTGATTTAAGAGTGTCACCTCTAGTCTGAGTGTGTGTAGCCATACCTGCAATTTTGCATTTTCCTTTCTAATTCTGCTGCAGGGTTTGCAAATCCAACACAGATAATAGCAGAGAAATGCTGCCCCTCAATATTCAATCTTTCATCCCAGTGGGACTGCAAAGAGCTTTGATCTTAATAATGACATTTATTAAGCGCTTACTATGTGCAAAGCACTGTTCTAAGCACTGGGGAGGTTACAAGGTGATGAGGTTGTCCCACGGGGGGCTCGCAGTCTTAACCCCCATTTTACAGATGAGGTAACTGAGGCACAGAGAAGTTAAGTGACTTGCCCAAAGTCATACAGCTGACAATTGGTGGAGTCTGGATTTGAACCCATGACCTGTGACTCCAAAGCCCGTGCTCTTTCCACTGACCCAAGCTACTTCCCCACATTCTCTTTGATGAGAATGTGTTGCTGTGCTTGCTTCTTTTGCACGGACTACATTTGATTTTGCAATTCCAGTTTCTGTCTGGAGGCAGTCTATAAATGTCAGCTCAATCCCAGCTTTGTTGAGTGTTTTGAAAACAGTATTGGATTCCACTACGTTAAACTCTTTGTTGTAATTGATGAATGCAAAGTGAAACTGGGATTCTGCGCTCTCTGCATTTTTCTGCTCACTAGACGAGGAGTAGACTTGATCAATAGTTAAATATGCTGAACGGAAACCGGCTTGTTCTCTGCAGGGATGAAGTTCAGGATCGTTCCTGATTTGGTGTGGTATACTTCCCGTTGAGACTTAATTAATTTGCTACAAGAGTGTTATCGGGTGGTAGTTGTGGGAGGATAGGCAATCAAAGTCCCTGAGGGCTTAATTGCCTGCCCAGCTCTTCATTAGCAGCATAAAATCCATCTTTTCCTCTCCATCTAAACTGCCTCCACACTATCCAAGCACTTCTCCCATCCCACCTCGACTCCTGTGTCGGCCTCAGTGATGACCTCCCAGCCTCCCTTAATAATAATAATGATGGTATTTGTTAAGCGCTTACTATGTGCAGAGCATTCATTCATTCAATCGTATTTATTGAGCGCTTACTGTGTGCAGAGCACTGCACTAAGCGCTTGGGAAGTCCAAGTTGGCAACATATAGAGACGGTCCCTACCCAACAGTGGGCTCACAGTCTAGAAACACTGTTCTAAGCACTGTGGGGGGGTACAGGGTGATCAAATTGTCCCACGTGGGTCTCACAGTCTTAATCCCCACTTTACAGATGAGGTGACTGAGGCTCAGAGAAGTTAAGTGATTTGCCCAAGGTCACACAGCAGACATGTGGCGGAGCTGGGATTTGAACCCATGACCTCTGCCTCCAAAGCCCGGGCTCTTTCCACTGAGTCACGCTCCCTTCTTTCCCCACCCCAGTCCATACTTCACTGTGCTGCCCGGATCCTTTTTCAATGAAACTGTTCAGCCCATGTCTCCCCACTCTTTAAGAACCTCCAGTGGCTGCCCATCCACCTCTGGCTCAAACAAAGACCCCTCACTATTAGCTTTAAAATACTCAATCGGTTTCCTCCCTCCTATCTTTGCTTCACTGATTTCCTCCTGCATCCGAGCCCGCACACTTGATTCCTCTAACACCAGTTTGCTCACTGTATCTCCATCTTTTCTAACTAGATGCTCGTTATTGTCCTATCTCTTTTTCCCCTGTTTCTTGACCTCCCTCTCTCCTGTGTCTCCCTCCCCCTTCAGATCCGCCAGACCACCATTCATTCATTCAATCAATCGTATTTATTGAGCGCTTACTGTGTGCAGAGCACTGGACTAAGCTCTTGGGAAGTGCAAGTCGGCAACATATAGAGACGGTCCCTACCCAACAACGGGCGCACAGCCTAGATGGAGGAGACAGACAACAAAACAAAACAAGTAGACAGGCTTCAATACCTTCAGAATAAATAGAATTATAGCTATATACACGTCATTAATAGAGTAGTAAATATGTACAAATAAAATAGAGTAATAAATCTATACAAATATATATAAGTGATGATGGGAGGGAAAGAGAGTAGGGCAGAGGGAGGGGGGACAACTGGGAGGAGGGGAGGAAAAAAGGGGGGCTCAGTCTGGGAAGGCCTCCTGGAGGAGGTGAGCTCTCAGTAGGGTTTTGAAGGAACGAAGAGAGCTAGTTTGGCAGATGTGCGGAGGGAGGGCATTCCAGGCCAGGGGAAGGACGTTGGGTCAGGGGTCGACAGCGGGACGGGCAAGAACGAGGCCCGGTGAGGAGGTTAGCGGTAGAGGAGCGGAGGGTGCGGGCTGGGCTGGAGAGGAGAGAAGGGAGGGGAGGTAGGAAGGGGCGAGGGGATGGAGAGTGAGGAGTTTTTGCTTCATGCGAAGGTTGATAGGTAACCACTGGAGATTTTTGAGGAGGGGAGTGACATGCCCAGAGCATTTCCGTTCAAAGATAATCCGGGCAGCAGAGTGAAGTATAGACTGAAGCGGGGAGAGACAGGAAAATGGGAGATCAGAAAGGAGGCTGATGCAGAGAAAGGAGGCATCACTCACACCACTGTCAGAGGCACCCTAAAATCACATCTCCTCTAAGAGGCCTTCCTTGACAAAGCCTTCGTTTCCCTCCTGGGTGGCCCAACCATTTGGATCTGGACTCCTTAAACACTTAATAATCGTCCAACTCTCAGTCTTACAGCCCTTGTGTGCGTATCCTTATACTTTCTCCTTTGCCCTCTGTGTAACTTATTTTAATGTCCGCCTCCACCTCTAGGCAAGGATTGTATCTACCAACTCTCCTTTACTGTATTCTTCCAAGAACTTAGTACACAGCTCTGCATACAGTAAGCATTTAGTAAATGCCACCAATTGATTGATCAGAGAAGCAGCGTGGCTCAGTGGAAAGAGCCCGGGCTTGGGAGTCAGAGGCCATGGGTTCAAATCCCAGCTCCGCCACTTGTCAGCTGTATGACTTTGGGCAAGTCACTTGACTTCTCTGTGCCTCAGTTCCCTCATCTGTAAAATGGGGATTAAGACTGTGAGCCCCATGTGGGACAACCTGATCACCTTGTATCCCCCCAGCGCTTAGAACAGTGCTTTGCACATAGTAAGGGCTTAACAAATACCATTATTATTATTATTATTATTGATTGACATTATTTCTCGATGCTATAATGACATAGAAACTCTAAAATTGTATTAACACGTTGCTAAATACGCTCTGGCACTTTATCAGGCAGTCTGGCCACGATCAGAGTGCTAAATGTGGAACAAATGTAAATATATTCCTGTCTGCCCATGGACTTTGATTATGATATTCCTAATGAGCTTATGAACACTGATTATTTCACTGACAAACCAATTATGTGTTCAGCTTCTCAAAACCTGCCAGGTGAAGGCCTTAACATCCTCCTATACTCAACTATCTACCCACGGTATCTTTGGACCATAGGTTCGTAATGGCTTTATAGAGGAAAATTAGGAATGCGAGAAGGTTCACCCTTAAACAATAGGATGGATGTCAAAGAAGAAAACATCCAAATCCTCCACTCAAAGCATTTGGTTGCTGCTGTCAGAGGCAGAACAGTAGGAGGAATGAACCACTGAGGGTTGTTTATAAGAGAAGCAGCGTGGCTTAACGGAAAGAGCCCAGGTTTGGGAGTCAGCGGTCGTGGGTTCTAATCCCGGCTCTGCCACTTGTCAGCTGGGTGACTTTGGGCAAATCACTTCACTTCCCTGGGCCTCAGTTCCCTCATCTGTAAAATGGGGATGAAGACTGTGAGCCCCACGTGGGACAACCTGATTACCTTGTATCCTCCCCAGCACTTAGAACAGGCACATAGTAAGCACTTAACAAATGCCATCACTATTATTATTATTATTATTATTATTCAGGTCAATCAGTCAATCAATCGTATTTACTGAGCACATACTCTGTGCAGAGCACTGCACTAAGCACTTGGAAGAGTACAACAGAACTGGTAGACATGTTCCCTGTTCTCAATGAGTTTACAGTCTAAAGGTGGAGACAGATATTAATATAAAGGAATATATTATGGATATGTGCGTGAGTGCTGAGGGCCTGAGTGGGGGCAGGGAATGAAGGATGGAAATCCAAGTGTAAGGGCAGTGCAGAAGCTGGTGGGAGAAGAGGACATATGTTCTTCTTCAGGGTGTAGTGGATAGACCACAGGCCTGAGAATCAAAAGACCTGGGTTCTAATCCTGACTCTGTCACTTGCCTGCTTGTGTGTGACTCTGGGCAAGTCACTTCACTTCTCTGTGCCTCACTTAGCTCATAATAATAATAATGATGGCATTTATTAAGCGCTTACTATGTGCAAAGCACTGTTCTAAGCACTGGGGAGTTTACAAGGTGATCAGTTTGTCCCACGTGGGGCTCACAGTCATAATCCTCATTTTATAGATGAGGGAACTGAGGCACAAAGAAGTTAAGTGACTTTCCCAAAGTCACACAGCTGACAAGTGGAAGAGCGGGGATTTGAACCCATGACCTCTGACTCCAAAGCCCATGATCTTTCCACTGAGCCACGCTGAATGAGGATAGAGAGTGTGACCCCTATGTGGGACAGGGACTGTGTCCAGTCTGATTTGCTTGTATCCACCCCAGCGCTTAGAACAGTGCCTGTCACATAGTAAGCGCTTGACAAATACCACAATTATTATTATTATTATTATTATATTATTAATTTCTTATTAATATGTTCTTCTTACAACTAGACTTGTACTCCCATCTGCACTGTGGCAAAGCTTTCCGCATAACCTCATGAGGAGTTGTATAAAAGCCAGATAATGGAGTAACTCTGTTATATTCCTCCACATAATAATAATAATAATGATGGTATTTGTTAAGCACTTACTATGTGCAAAGCACTGTTCTAAGAGTTGGGAGGGAACAAGGTGATCAGCTTGTCCCACATGGGGCTCACAGTCTTCATCCCCATTTGACAGATGGGGTCACTGAGGCTCAGAGAAGTTAAGTGACTTGCCCAAAGTCACACAGCTGACAAGTGGAGGAGTTGGGTTTGTACTCTCCCAAGCACTTAGTACAGTGCCCTGCAAATGGTAAATGCTCAATAAATATGACTTAATGAATGAATCAGTGAAAAACAAGGCTCAGTGTACAATCTGGCCTGCTATTCTGCCTCTGTCAGCAGCAACCAAATGCTTGGAGTGGAGGATTATAATGGTTTCCTTCTTGGACATCCCTCCTATTGTTTAGGAATAGATCATCTAACATTCCTATTTTCCTCCAGTCAACCATTATGAATCCATAATACATAATACAATTATTTTGTAGGAATACATAACTCCTAGATATTGGTTTTTACGCTGATAAAACTTATTGTTTCATCTTTCCTCATGTGTCTGTCTCATCGTCATCATCAATCGTATTTATTGAGCGCTTACTATGTGCAGAGCACTGTACTAAGCGCTTGGGAAGTACAAGTTGGCAACATATAGACAGTCCCTACCCAACAGTGGGTTCACAGTCTAAAAGGGGGAGACAGAGAACAATACCAAACATACTAACAAAATAAAATAAATAGAACAGATATGGACAAGTAAAATAAATAAATAAATAGAGCAATAAATATGTACAAACATATATACATATATACAGGTCTCCAGTCGCCCTTGCCCCTTCATACTTTTCTGATGGTATTTGTTAAGTGCTTACTATGTGTCAGGCACTGTACTAAGCAGAGGGGAAGATCAAGGTAAGCAGGTTGGACGTTAGCAGCAAGATCACGGGTTTGGGAGTCAGAGGACACGTGTTCTAATTCCGGCTCCGCCGCTCGTCTGTGATGTAACTTTGGGCAAGTCATTTCATTCCTCTGATAATAATAATAATAATGGCATTTATTAAGCGCTTACTATGTGCAAAGCCCTGTTCTAAGCACTGAGAACTGTTCTGTGCCTCAGTTATCTGTAAAGTGGGGATTAAAACTGAGAGCCCCACGTGGGACAACCTGATAATCTTGTATCCACCCCAGCGCTTAGAACAGTGCTTGGCATATCAATCAATCAATCAATCAATCATATTTATTGAGTGCTTACTATGTGCAGAGCACTGTACTAAGTGCTTGGGAAGTACAAATTGGCAACACATAGAGACAGTCCCTACCCAACAGTGGGCTTACAGTCTAAAAGGGGGAGACAGAGAACAGAACCAAACATACCAACAAAATAAAATAAATAGGATAGAAATGTACAAGCAAAATAAATAAATAAATAAATAAATAAATAAATAGAGTAATAAATATGTACAACCATATATACATATATAAAGGTGCTGTGGGGAAGGGAAGGAGGTAAGATGGGGGGATGGAGAGGGGGACAAGGGGGAGAGGAAGGAAGGGCATATAGTAAGTGCTTAGCAAATACCATAATTATTATTATTAATAATAACCCCCACTTTGCAGATGGGGTAACTGAGGCACAGAGAAGTTAAAGGACTTGCCCAAGGTCTCGCAGCTGGCAAGGGGCAGAGCTGGAATTAGAATCCAGGTCCTCTGTCTCCCAGGCCGATGCTCTATCCATTGTGACTGTTCTGCACAGTGGCGTGGCTCAGTGGAAAGAGCCCGGGCTTGGGAGTCGGAGGATGTGAGTTCTAATCCCGGCCCCGCCACTCGTCTGCTGCGTGACCTTGGGCAAGCCACTTCACTTCCCTGGGCCTCAGTTCCCTCATCTTTAAAATGGGGATTGAGAATGTGAGCCCCATGTGGGACAACCTGATTACCCGATGTCTGCCCCAGCGCTTAGAACAGTGCTCGGCACAAAATAAGCGCTTAACAAGTACCATAATTAGGATGATTATTATTACATAGTAAGCGCCTAACAAGTATCGTAATTAGGATTGCTCTTATTACCTAGTAAGTGCTTAACAAGTACCATAATTATGATTATGATTATTATTATACAGTAAGTGCTTAACAAGTACCATTATTATTATTGTTATGTAGTAGCAGCGTGGCTCAGTGGAAAGAACACGAGCTTGGGAGTCAGAGATCATGGGTTCAAATCCTGGCTCCGCCACTTGTCAGCTGCGTGACTTTGGGCAAGTCACTTCACTTCTCTGTGCCTCAGTTACCTCATCTGTAAAATGGGGATGAAGACTGTGAGCCCCATGTGGGACAACCTGATCACCTTGTAACCTCCCCAGCGCTTAGAACAGTGCTTTGCACATAGTAAGCACTTAATAAATGCCATTATTATTATTATTATTGGGAATCAGAGATCATGGGTTCTAATTCCGGCTCCGCCATTTGTCTGCTGTGTGGCCTTGGGTGGGTCACTTCACTTCTCTGGGCCTCAGTTCCCTCATCTGCAAAATGGGGATGAAGACTGTGAGCCCCCCGTGGGACAACCTGATCACCTTGTATCCCCCCAATTCTTAGAACAGTGCTTTGCACAGAGTAAGCGCTTAACAAATGCCAACATTATTATTATTATTATTATTATTATTATTATTAGGCCATGCTGCTTCTAAGTAGGCCAGATTTAGAATGCGAGCTCTCTCAAGGCCAGAGGCCGTGGCTAATTTTAATTCAATTCTCAACCATGTATTCTTTCCCAGCACTTAGTAAAATGCTGCACACGCAGTAAGTACTTAATACTATTACCTCTATTATGAGAACATTTCCTGAGCCAGTACCATTTTTTTAGTGAGTGGACATTTGAAATATATCTCCAGGGTACTCTAATTACACTCATTACAACTCAGCTCTTTCGGACTGGTTGCCAGAGTGAAGGAAAGTCAAAAGAAGATCGAAAGCGGTTACTGACCATGCTTGAGTGGAGGAAAGCAATTGCTTCGATTCCTATGAATCCGTTCATTCAATCGTATTTATTGAGCACATACTGCGTGCAGAACACTGTACTGAGCACTTTGGAAAGTACAATAAACACACAATAAACAGACACCTTCCCCACCTACAACGAGCTTACAGTCACTGTCTATGTTCTGTAGAGCGTGGACTACAGTACGCCTCTAGACATAAGCTCACTGTGAGCACGGAATGTATCTATCAACTCTGTTATATTATACTCTCCCAAACACTTAGTAATAATAATAATTATAGTATTTGTTAAGCACTTACTGTGCGCCAGGCACTATATTAAACACCAGAATGGATATAAGCAAATTGGGTTGGGAATAGTCCCTGTCCCACATGGTGCTCACAGTCTCAATCCCCGTTTTACCGATGAGATAACGGGGACAGAGAAATGAAGTGATTTGCCTACAGTCATACAGCAGACAAGTGGCGGAGACGGGATTAGAACCCATGACCTACTGAATCCCAGGCCTGGGCTCTATCCACTATGCCATGTGTGGGTTGAACACCCAGTAAGCACTCAATAAATACGACTGATGGACTGATTGATTCTCGGATCTCAATGCGGTACTGCCGCGCCGGTGATAAGAAGCAGCGTGGCTCGGTGGAAAGAGCCCGGGCTTTGGAGTCAGAGGTCACGGGTTCAAATCCTGGCCCCGCCAACTGTCAGCTGTGTGACTTTGGGCAAGTCACTTCACTTCTCTGTGCCTCCGTTACCTCGTCTGAAAAATGGGGATTAAAAACTGTGAGCCCCCCGTGGGACAACCTGATCACCTTGTAACCTCCCCAGCACTTAGAACAGTGCTTTGCACATAGTAAGCGCTTAACAAATACCATTATTATTATTATTATTATTGTATTGAGTATGGCCCCTAGGTGACATTGGTGGAACGGCTAGAGAAGCGCTTAAGAAGCAGCACGGCATAGTGGACAGAGCACGGGCCTAGGAATCAGAAGGTCATGAGTTCTAATTCCAGCTCCATCACTTGTCTGCTGTGTGATCTTGGGCAGGTCACTGGAAAGAGCCCGGGCTTTGGAGTCAGAGTTCATGGGTTCAAATCCCGGCTCCGCCAGTTGTCAGCTGTGTGGCTTTGGGCAAGTCACTTAGCTTCTCTGTGCCTCAGTTACCTCATCTGTAAAATGAGGGTTAAGACTGTGAGCACCACATGGGACAACCTGATCACCTTGTAACCTCCCCAGCGCTTAGTACAGTGCTCTGCACATAGTAAGCGCTCAATAAATACGATTGATTGATTGATTGATTAAGTCACTTCACTTCTTTGTTCCTTAGTTCCCTCATCTGTAATATGGAGATTGAGACTGTGAGCCCCATGTGGGACAGGGACTGTGTCCAACCCAATTTGCTTGTGTCCACCCCAGCACTTAGTACAGTGTCTGACACATAGTAAGCACAAACAAATTACCGTTATCATTATTATTAGTATTATTAGAAGTGGAATATGTATATATGTTTGTACATATATATTACTCTATTTATTTATTTATTTATTTTACTTGTAAATATCTATTCTATTTATCTTATTTTGTTAGTATGTTTGGTTTTGTTCTCTGTCTTCCCCCTTTTAGACCGTGAGCCCACTGTTGGGTAGGGACTGTCTCTATATGTTGCCAACTTGTACTTCCCAAGCACTTAGTACAGTGCTCTGCACACAGTAAGTGCTCAATAAATATGATTGATTGATTGATTGATTGATATGACGTCAATCAGTGGGATTTATTGAGTGCTTACTATGTGCAGAGCACCGTTCTAGGAGTTTGGGAGAAGACAATTGAATTAGCAGACACATTCCCTGCCCACAATGAGCTTACAGTCTAGAGAGGGAGACAGGCATTAACACGAATAACTAAGTCATTGGCTCAGTGTCATTGGCAAACTTGGAGATGTCATTCAGTCGTATTTATTGAGCGCTTATTGTGTGCAGAGCACTGTACTAAGCGCTTGGGAAGAACAAGTTTGCAACATCTAGAGACGGTCCCTACCCAACAACGGGCTCACAGTCTAGAAGGGGGAGACAGACAACAGAACAAAACATGTGGACAGGTGTCAAGTCATCAGAAGAAATAGAAGTAAAGCTAGATGCACATCACTGACAAAATAAATAGAATAGTAAATATGTCCAAGTAAAATAAATAGAGTAATAAATCTGTACAAACATATATACAGGTGCTGTGGGGAGGGGAAGGAGGTAGTGTGGGGGGGATGGGGAGAGGGAGAGGAAAAAGGGGGCTCAGTCTGGGAAGGCCTCCTGGAGGAGGTGAGCTCTGAGTAGGATTTCACAGCACTCTCCCATTGCAAGTTGCCAAGGAAGAGGTGGTGGGAAGAAGTGACAGTCAGCTGTCCAGTTTGAATGCCACTTGCCCTAAATTGGTCCTTTGAGGAGCTATGAATGGACAAGAGAGTGTAGTGTTCCTGTCATACAAATGCACATGTATGACCACATTTTTTCGCAGCCTGGCCTAGTGGATAGAGCATGGGCTTGGGGGTCAGAAGGACCTGAGATCTAATCCTGGCTCCGCCACTTGTCTGCTGCGTGACCTTGGGCAAGTCACTTCACTTGTCTTGGGCTCAGTTTCCTCATCTGTAAAATGGGGGTGAAGACTGTGAGCCCCATGTGGGAAATGGACTGTGTCCAACCTGATTACCTTGTATCTGCCCTAGTACTTAGAACAGTGCTTGGCTCATAGTACGGTGAGCCCGTTGTTGGGTAGGGACCGTCTCTATATGTTGCCAACTTGGACTTCCCAAGAGCCTAGTACAGTGCTCTGCACACAGTAAGCGCTCAGTAAATACAATTGAATGAATGAATAGTATGTTCATTCCTTCATTAATTCATTTAATTCTGTTCATTGAGCACTTACTGTGTGTACTTCTAGACTGTGAGCCCACTGTTGGGTAGGGACTGTCTCTATATGTTGCCAACTTGTACTTCCCAAAAGCTTAGTACAGTGCTCTGCACACAGTAAGCACTCAATAAATACAATTGAATGAATGAATAGTATGTTCATTCATTCATTAATTCATTTAATTCTGCTCATCGAGCACTTACTGTGTGTATTTCTAGACTGTGAGCCCACTGTTGGGTAGAGACCATCTCTATATGTTGCCAACTTGTACTTCCCAAATGCTTAGTACAGTGCTCTGCACACAGTAAGCGCTCAATAAATGCAACTGAATGAATGAATAGTACATTCATTAATTCATTTAATTCTGTTCATTGAGCACTTACTGTGTGTACTTCTAGACTGTGAGCCCACTGTTGGGTAGGGACCGTCTCTATATGTTGCCAACTTGTACTTCCCAAGCGCTTAGTACAGTGCTCTGCACACAGTAAGCGCTCAATAAACATGATTGATTGATTGCAAAGCACTGTACTAAGCACTTGAGAGGGTACACTACAACGACAGAAGGACACATTCCCTGTCCACAATGAACTCACAGCCTAGAGGGAAGACAGACATTAATATGAATAAATAAGTCATTTGTAATATATAATTTCCCCTCTCAGGGTCGCACCCGGAGAGTTTCCAGTCCTCTACCAGTCTCGGCTATGGGAGGGAGAGTCAAAGAGAGGTCTACCCATTCCACTCCATTCCTTTTAGACTGTGAGCCCACTGTTGGGTAGGGACTGTCTCTATATGTTGCCAACTTGTACTTCCCTAGCGCTTAGTACAGTGCTCTGCACATAGTAAGCGCTCAATAAATACGATTGATGATGATGATGATGTTGATGATTCCTAGCTTGTGGCTAGCGAGTGGCAGGCCATCTACTACAAGTCAAAACTCCCCTGTGCTGGGCAGCAGCGGCACAGGAGAGAGTCGAGGGCAGAGACTCGAGTTTAAGGCCTGGAAGGAGGCAATCGAAAACCACTTCAGTATTTTTACCGAGAAAACTCAATGGATGCACTACCAGAACGATTGCAGACAGGGAGTGGGGATATTTTCTGGGAGAGATGCGTCGGTGGTGTCTCTATGGGTCAGAAACGACTCAAAGGCATAGACGAGACAATATATCATTTAAGGGTATAATAATAATAATAATAATAATAATAATGGCATTTGTTAAGCGCTTACTATGTGCAGAGCACTGTTCTAAGCTCTGGGGGGGATACAAGGTGATCAAGTTGTCCCACGTGGGGCTCACAGTCTTCATCCCCATTTTACAGATAAGGTAACTGAGGCGCAGAGAAGTTAAGTGACTTGCCCAAGGTGTCACAGCAGCCATGTGGTGGAGTTGGGATTCGAACCCATAATCTCTGACTCCAAAGCCCGGGCTCTTTCCACTGAGCCACGCTGCTTCTCTGTAATGTATGTATGTAATACATATGTAGGTATGTATGTAATTACACCGACCTAAGTATATACAGCAAAAGTTCTAATATCATTTAAGGCAACAGTGACTGCCACATTTAACAATGGCCTAAAGACTAGAATAGTCATTCGTTCATTCACTCAATTGTATTTATAGTGATGGTATTTGTTAAGCGCTTACTATGTGCGAAGCACTGTTCTAAGCACTGGGGGGATACAAGGTGATCAGGTAGTCCCACGTGGGGCTCACAGTCCTAATTCTCATTTTCCAGATGAGGTAACCGAGGCACAGAGAAGTTAAGTGGCTTGCCCCAGGTCACACAGCTGACAAGTGGCAGATCTGGGATTCGAACCCATGACCTCTGACTCCCAAGCCCGTGCTCTTTCCACTGAGCCGTGGAATTTATTCGTTCATTCGTTCAATCGTATTTATTGGGCGCTTACTGTGTGCAGAGCACTGGACTAAGCACTTGGGAAGTACAAATCGGCAACTTTTAGAGATGGTCCCTACCCAACAATGGGCTCACAGTCTAGAAGGGGGAGACAGGCAACAAAACAAAACAAGTAGACTGGTGTCAATATCATCAGAATAAGTAGGATTATAGCTATATACACATCATTAATAAAATAAATAGAGTAATAAATATGTACAGATATACACAAGTGCTGTGGGAAGGGGAAGAGGGTGGGGGGATGATGGGGAGGGGAGGAGGAGGAGAGGAAAAGGAGGGTTCAGTCTGGGAAGGCCTCCTGGAGGAGGTGAGCTCTCAGTAGGGCTTTGAAGGGAGGCAGAGAGCTAGTTTGGCGGATGTGTGGAGGGAGGGCATGGCAGGCCAGGGGGGAGGACGTGGGCCGGGGGTCGACGGCGGGACAGGCGAGAATGAGGTACGGTGAGGAGGTTAGCAGCCTCCAAGAAGCCTTCCCTGATTAAACCGTCCTTTACTCTTCTCCCACTCCCTTCTGCATCCCCTTGACTTGCTCTCTTTATTCATCCCACCTCCCAGCCCCACATCATCATCAATCGTATTTATTGAGCGCTTACTGTGTGCAGAGCACTGTACTAAGCGCTTATGTTCATAGCTGTAAGTTTATTTATTTATATAAATGTCTGTCTCCCCCTCTAGACTGTAAGCTCACTGTGGACAAGCAATGTGTCTGTTATACTGTTATATCATACTCTACCAAGTGCTTAGTACAGAGCTCAGCACACCTTAAGCCCTCTATAAATAAGACTGACTGAATGTGAGCCCCGTGTGGGATTCATTCATTCATTCATTCATTCAATCGTATTTATTGAGCGCTTACTGTGTGCGGAGCACTGTACTAAGCGCTTGGGAAGTACAAGTTGGCAACGTATAGAGACGGTCCCTACCCAACAGTGGGCTCACAGTCTAGAATCAATCAATCAATCAATCGTATTTATTGAGCACTTACTATGTGCAGAGCACTGTACTGAGCGCTTGGGAAGTACAAATTGGCAACATATAGAGACAGTCCCTACCCAACAGTGGGCTCACAGTCTAAAAGAAGATAGGGATAGGGTCTGTGCTTGATCTGATTATTCTGTATCCACCCAGTGCTTTGCACACAGTAAGCACTTAACAAATACCACAGTTACTATTTCAGTTAATGGTACTTTACTGAGTACCTACTAGGAGCTCAATTGTGGGCTCAATCAATCAATAGATCAATGGTATTTATTGAGCACTTACTGTGTGCAGTACACTGTACTAAGCGCTTGGGAGAGTATAATATAACAGAGTTGGTATTCATGCTCCCTGCCCACAACGAGCTGACCGCTCCGTGAGGGAAAGGGACCATGTATAATTTTCCACTTGTGTATTCTCTGCCAGCGCTTAGTACAATTCTCTGCTTAAATGCTTAAAAAGGCTCTGTACTAAGTGCTTGGGTAAGTACAAGCAGCGTGGCTCAGTGGAAAAAGCCCGGGCTTTGGAGTCAGAGGTCATGGGTTCAAATCCCGGCTCTGCCAATTGTCAGCTGTGTGACTTTGGGCAATCAATCAATCAATCATATTTATTGAGCGCTTACTGTGTACAGAGCACTGCACTAAGCGCTTGGGAAGTACAAGTTGGCAACATACAGAGACAGTCCCTACCCAACAGTGGGCAAGTCCCCCTCGTCCCCCTCTCCATCCCCCCGTCTTACCTCCTTCCCTTCCCCACAGCACCTGTATATATGTATATATGGTTGTACATATTTATTTCTCTATTTATTTATTTATTTATTTTACTTGTATATTTCTATCCTATTTATTTTATTTTATTGGTATGTTTGGTTCTGTTCTCTGTCTCCCCCTTTTAGACTGTGAGCCCACTGTTGGGTAGGGACTGTCTCTATGTGTTGCCAATTTGTACTTCCCAAGCGCTTAGTACAGTGCTCTGCACATAGTAAGCGCTCAATAAATACAATTGATTGATTGATTGATTAACTTCTCTGTGCCTCAGTTCCCTCATCTGTAAAATGGGGATTAAGACTGAGAGTCCCCCATGGGACAACCTGATCACCTTGTAACCTTCCCAGCGCTTAGAACAGTGCTTTGCACATAGTAAGTGCTTAATAAATGCCATCATTATTATTATTATTACAACAGAAACAAGAGACACATTTCTCAATAAGAAGCTTGTATTCTTTTGGGGTACAGGACCTAAAAGTTATTTGCAAATAGGACGATCAGAATAAATAATTGAGGTTACCGTTGCCTGCATATATCAACAAGATTTAAGATGTAGTCAAAATTTGAAGAAAGCACTTTAGCTCTTATCAGTCCCTTCACTTTTAGAGAGAGTGCTTCTAGATTTGCACGTTTTTTTACTAATCACCAGTCATACAGGTGAGTAATGAAATGTCTTAATTTGGAGAACGAGAACTGCCTTGTAATTCATTTAATATATTGATCAATCAATCAGTGGTATTTATTGAGCGCTGACTGTGTGCAGGGCACTGTACTAAGCGCTTGTGAGAATATATAACATTATAACAGACACAGTTCCTGCCTACCAGACGCTTACAGCTCTAGAGGAAGGGTGACTGGTCATGTTCTGCACACAATAAGCGCTCAATAAATACCACTGACTGATTGATTGATTGATTGATTAGAGAAGCAGCGTGGCTCAGTGGAAAGAGCCCGGGCTTTGGAGTCAGAGGTCTTGGGTTCTCATCCCGGCTCCACCATGTGTCTGCTGTGTGACCTTGGGCAAGTCACTTGACTTCTCTGGGCCTCAGTTACCTCATCTGTAAAACGGGGATAAAGACTGTGAGCCCCATGTGGGACAACCTGATCACCTTGTATCCCCCCCAGCGCTTAGAACAGTGCTCTGCACATAGTAAGTGCTTAATAAATACCATAATTATTATTAATGGAAATCCTTTAAAAACAGTAGCAGAAGCAGTGTGGCCTAGTGGAAAGAGTACTGGGTGTCAGAGAATCTGGGTTCTAATCCCGATTCTGCCACTTTCATTCCTTCATTCCTTCATTCAATTCATCATCATCATCAATCGTATTTATTGAGCGCTTACTATGTGCAGAGCACTGTACTAAGCGCTTGGGAAGTACAAATTGGCAACACATAGAGACAGTCCCTACCCAACAGTGGGCTCACAGTCTAAAAGGGGGAGACAGAGAACAAAACCAAACATACCAACAAAATAAAATAAATAGGATAGCTATGTACAAGTAAAATAAATAAATAAATAGAGTAATAAATATGCATTTATTGAGCGATTATTGTGTACTAAGCGATCAGGAAAGTACAAAATAACAATAGACACATTCACTGCCTACAGTGAGCCTACAGTCTGGAGAGGGGGGAGACATACAGCAAAACAAATAAATAAATGACAGATGTCTCTATATGTTGCCAACTTGTACTTCCCAAGCGCTTAGTACAGTGCTCTGCACACAGTAAGCGCTCAATAAATACGATTGAATGATTGAATGAATGAATATGTACGCAAGTGCTGTGGAGCTGGGAGAGAAGAGCAAAGAGAGCAAGTCTGGGGATGCAGAAGTGAGGGGGAGAAGAGGAGGGGAGGGCTTAATCTGGGAAGGCCTCTTGGAGGAGATGGGCCTTCAATAAGGCTTTGAAGGTGGGGAGTTTAATTGTCTGTTGGAGTTGGGAAGCAGCGTGGCTCAGTGGAAAGAGCCCAGGCTTGGAAGTCAGAGGCCATGGGTTCTAATCCCGGCTCCGCCACTTGTCAGCTGTGTGAGTGTGGACAAGTCACTTCACTTCTCTGCGCCTCAGATCCCTCATCCGTAAAATGGGGATTAAGACTGTGAGCCCCACGTGGAACAACCTGATTACCTTGTATCCTCCCCAGCGCTTAGAACAGGGCTTGGCACATAGTTAGCACTTAACGAATACCATAATAATAATAATGATAATAATAATAATGGCATAATAGTAATAATAATTTGAGGAGGGAGGGTATTCCAGCCCAGAGGCAGGACGTGGGCTAAGGGTCGACGGCGAGAAGGCCGCTGCGTGATCTTGGGCAAGTCATTTAACTTCTATGTGCCTCTCTTTCGTCATCTGTAAAATGAAGATTAAAGCTGAGAGCCCTATGTGGTATGGGGACTGTGTCCAATCTGATTAACTTGTATCCGCCCCAGCACTTAGTGCAGTGCCTGGCACATGGAAAGCCCTTAACAAATATCATTTATTTTTAAAAGGTCTTACTTGAAGACTATTTTCTGAGTCATCCATGCTTGTTCATGACAGACTCTCACTTCTAGTTGAATCTTGAGGCGATGCTTCAGAAATGGCCTATATTTTTCTATTCAGACACCCCTCGAGCTACTGGCAATGTTTTATTGCGTTGTACACGGCAGGTTAATGACAATTGGAAGTTTAATTACATATATGTCAAATTCTCCTGACACTACAAGATTTAAGCCAATAAAAACAAGAACAAAAAGAATCAATAGTGCCTCCTGGAACCTCTTTCCAAATAATGACATAGCTTGCTATTTAATCTGAATCAGTTTTATTTTTTTTTTTTTTTTGGTGGCTCTCCCTGTTACTATGGTAACTGGAAATTGGTTTTGCAGTCTCTCTGTTAAGGGCTGCGCTGACACTGAGAGCTGCGCACATGTCTGGGTCTAAAACTAAAATTTAAGCCTCCAATCTGCAGTTGATGGGTGACACTACGATGCAAAACAGTGATTAAAATCGATGATATTAATTGTGAATGCTTTGTCAGATGCCATCTTTTACGATAATAAAGAATAAGTTTGCCATCGCCTCTCAGATGAGCCAGTCTTGAACAATTGCAGTTGAGGGAGATTCCACGTCTCCTGTGGTTTTCTATAATGCTGCTCTTCTCTCAAATTTTAGGGATTGCCTGGTGATAACAATCCGGTTGATCAATGGGATTGTTTGCTAATAATAACAATCCAATCAATCCATCAATTAGTGGCATTTACTGAATGCGTACTGTGCGCAGAGCACAGAATTAAGCGCTTGGGCGAGTATGATATAATAAAGTTGATAGACACCTTCCCTGTCCACTACAAGCTTACAGTCTTGGGGATGAGTTTAAGCACCTACTGTGAGCCCAACACTGAACTAAGAACTGGGGTAATCAATCAATCAATCGTATTTATTATTAATAATAATAATAATAGTGGCATTTCTTAAGCACTTACTATGTGCAAAGCACTGTTCTAAGCGCTGGGGAGGATACAAGGTGATCAGGTTGTCCCACATGAGGCTCACAGTGTTTATCCCCATTTTACAGATGAGGTAACTGGGGCACAGAGAAGTGAAGTGACTTGCCCAAGGTCACATAGCTGACATGCGGCAGAGCTGGCAGAGCTTTATTGAGCGCTTACTGTGTGCAGAGCATTGTACTAAGCGCTTGGGAAGTACAAGTTGGCAACATATAGAGACGGTCCCTACCCAACAGCGGGCTCACAGTCTAGAAACACAAGACAGTGAGGTTGGACACAGTCCCTGTCCCACATGGGACTCCCAGCCTAAGGAGGGAATGGGATTTAATCCCCATTTTACGGATGAGGAAACCAAGGCTCAGAGAAGTGAAGTGACTCACCCAAGGTCACAGAGCAGCCAAGTGGCAGAGCTGGGATTAGAACTCAGGTCCTCCCAGGGCTTTCTAGTAGGCCATACTGCTATTCCTACTAGCAGTAGTAATAGTATTCATTAAGTGCTTGCAGCAAACAGAGCACTGTACTAAGCTCTGGGAGAGAATACCTAGGTGGGAATAATAATGATGGTATTTGTTAAGTGCTTACTATATGCGAAGCACTGTTCTAAGCGCTGAGGGGGATACAAAGTGATCAGCTTGATCCTAGACTGAGCCCCCTCCTCCCAGACTGAGCCCCCTCCCAATTCCCTCACCTTTTCTCCTTCCCCTCCCCACAGCACCTGTATATATGTATATATGTTTGTATTTATTACTACCTATTTATTTTACTTGCACATATTTATTCTATTTATTTTATTTTGTTAATATGTTTTGTTTTGTCGTCTGTCTCCCCCTTCTAGACTGTGAGCCCCTGTTGGGTAGGGACCGTCTCTATATGTTGCCAACTTGTACTTCCCAAGCGCTTAGTACAGTGCTCCGCACACAGTAAGCGCTCAATAAATACGATTGAATGAATGAATGAAAGGTTGTCCTACGTGGGGCTCACAGTCCTAATCCCCATTTTACAGATGAAGTAACTGAGGCACAAAGAAGTTAAGTGGCTTGCCCAAGGTCACACAGCTGACAAGTGGGTGGTCTCTGTTCCTTCTGGGAGGGGGCAGCTCACAATCTAAGAGAAAGAGAAAATCTCTTCAAATAGTGTAATTTCCGTTATTTGTTAAGGTTTTAGTAATTGTGGCATTTGTTTAGCATTTACTACATGCCAGGCACTGTACTAAGTGCTGGGGTGGATAAAAGCAAATCAGGTTGGACAAAGTCCCTGTCCCACATGGAGTTCACAGTCTTAATCCCCATTATACAGACGAGGTAACTGAGGCCCAGTGGAGTGACTTGCCCAAGGTCACACAGCAGACACGTGGTGGAGCCAGAATTAGAACCCAGGTCCTCCTATCTCCCAGGCCTGTGCTCTCTCCACTAGGCAACACCGCTTTCACATGTGCCAAGTAGTATGTGCTAAATGCTGGAATAGATATAATATAATCAGATCATTCATTAATTCATTCAATCGTATTTATTGAGCACTTACTGGGCTTACAGTCTAGAAGCAGACACAGTCCCTGTCTCACCTGAGACTCCCAGGAAGAGAATGAGAACCTAATAATCAATCCATCAATCAGTGATATTTATTGATTTATTTATTAATAATAAATATTATTATTATATTGAGCATTTACTATAATAATAACAATAATGATGGTATTTGTTAAGCACTTACTATATGCCAAGCACTGTTCTAAGCACTGGGGTAGATCCAAGGTAATCAGCTCGTCCCACGTGGGGCTCACAGTTTTAATCCCCATTTTACAGATGAGGTAACTGAGGCACAGAGAAGTGAAGTGTTTCTAGAAGTTTCTAGACTGTGAGCCCACTTTTGGGTAGGGACCGTTTCTATATATTGCCAACTTTTACTTCCCAAGCGCTTAGTACAGTGCTCTGCACACAGTAAGCGCTCAATAAATACGATTGATTGATATTGATTGATTGAAGTGACTTGCCCAAGGTCACACAGCAGACAAGTGGCAGAGCCGGGATTAGAACTCACGTCCTCTGACATCCAAGCTCGTATTCTTCCCACTAAGCCATGCCACTTACTATGTTCAGAGCCGTGTTCTTAGTGCTTGAGAGAGTACAGTACAATCAATCAATCAATCGTATTTATTGAGCACTTACTGCGTGCAGAGCACTGTACTAAGCGCTTGGGAAGTACAAGCTGGCAACATATAGAGACAGTCCCTACCCAACAGCGGGCTCACAGTCTAGAAGGGGGAGACAGAGAACAAAACCAAACATACTAACAAAATAAAATAAATAGAATAGATAGGTACAAGTAAAATAAATACATAAATAGAGTAATAAATATGTACAAACATATATACATATATACAGGTGCTGTGGGGAAGGGAAAGGAGGTGGTAGAGAAGCCAGAACTGAACTCTGTGGGAAACTCATTGTTAAAGGATAAGGAGAGAAGGAGAGAAAGACGACCCATCAAAGGAAGCTGAGAATGAGTGGTTAGAGAAATTAAAAAATAAAAAAACAGGCCTGGGAGACAAAGCATCTGGGTTCTAATCCAAGTCCCACCACTTGCCTGATAATAATAATAATAATAATGGCATTTATTAAGCGCTTACTATGTGCAAAGCACTGTCCTAAGACAATTAGCAGACACATTTCCTGCCCAAAATGAACTTACAGTCTAGAGGGATTCTAGACTGTGAGCCTACTGTTGGGAAGGGACCATCTCTATATGTTGCCAACTTGGACTTCCCAAGCGCTTAGTACAGTGCTCTGCACCCAGTAAGCGTTCAATAAATACGATTGATTGATTGATTGATTAGCAGAAGCTGTCTGTCTCAGGGTCTGCTAATTCTACTGTATTGTATTCTCTTGTCCTCCAGGCTGGAAGCTCGTTGTGGGCAGGGAATGCGTCTTATTATATGCCTTATTAGTACAGTGCCTGCCACATAGTAAACTTAACGAATGCCACTATAGTATCTACAGAATAAGTATTCTTTCCTCTCTTTCCCTTTTTTCTGCAAGTTGTCATATATTTTTCTGATACGGATAGATCATTTTTATTGTAAAGTGACTTCATTTCGGTTGATTTTCCTATAAAATTATGAAAACAGGAAATGAATTTCCATTTCAAACACTACCACTTTTTGAAGGGAATGTGTCTTATTATTTATATTGGACTCTCCTAAGTGCTTAGTACAGTGCTCTACACGCAGTAAGCCCTCAGTAAATATGATTGACTGACTGACTGATGAAAAAGAAACTCCTTATCACTGATTTCAAGGCCCTCCACCAGTTCTCGCCTTTGCTCTTTCCTGTTGCTCCTCCTAAGCTCAGCTCCTCAACTCTCTTGATTCTACTGCTGCCGACCCCTTGGGCTTACTCTGTGAAGAATATGCGCTAATCGCCTTCCTCCCTCTTCCAAATAATATTTATTCATTCATTCAATTGTATTTATTGAGCGCTTACTGTGTGCAGAACACTGTACTAAGCGCTTGGGAAGTACAAGTTGGTAACACATAGAGACGGTCCCTACCCAACAACGGGCTCACAATCTAGAATATATAGCAATCATAAGATTTCATACTAAAAGTTGAGAGAAAATCAAGAAATAAATGATATATTCACAATGGCTAAAAAAATCTGGTAGGATCTTTCAGATTAATTACATTCTACTGAATCTTAAGTCTATGTTTTTTGGATTCAGTACATCCACAGGAACAGCTGTCCATATGATTCCTATTTTAAATCAATCAATCAATCGTATTTATTGAGCGCTTACTGTGTGCAGAGCACTGTACTAAGCGCTTGGGAAGTACAAGTTGGCAACATATAGAGACAGTCCCTACCCAACAGTGGGCTCACAGTCTAGAAGAGACAGAGAACAAAACCAAACATATTAACAAAATAAAATAAATAGAATAGATATGTACAAGTAAAATAAATAAATAGAGTAATAAATATGTACAAACATATATACATATATGCAGGTGCTGTGGGGAAGGGAAGGAGGTAAGATGGGGGGGATGGAGAGGGGGGCGAGGGGGAGAGGAAGGATATGACCTGATATCTAGTTTTAATCAGTATTTTACAAGTTTAGTTTCAAAATACATGAAAATAGTTTAAATCTACAGCCCTGTGTAGCCTTGTTCTTTCACTATTACACCAAGTGCTTTTCTTCTATTCTTATGGAGTTTATTTGAACGGTTATGTTTGGAGAAAGTCAGCTGTTACACCTATTAATATTGTTTATTGAATAAACTTGTGATTTTTTATAACAGTTTCAAATTTTCAAAAAGTGGTAGTGTTGGAAATGGAAACTGATTTCCTGTTTTCATAATTTTATAAGAAAATTAACCAAAATAAAGTCACTTTACAATAAAAATGATCTATCCGTCTCAGAAAAATATATGACAACTTGCAGAAAAAAGGGAAAGAGAGGAAAGAATACTTATTCTGTAGCTACTATAGTGATATTTGTTAAGTTTACTATGTGCCAGGCACTGTACTAAACGCTGGGATGGATACAAGTAAATCGGGCTGGACACAGTCCCTGTCCCACTTGGGGTTGACAATTCCTATTTACCCTAGAATGAATTTTTGGCTTAGTCTCCTTCCTTTCCCTTGGGGTTCCACTAGCAGGAATAGAGGATGGGCTTGGGAGTCAGACGGACCCGAGTTCTAATCCCGCCTCTGTCACTTGTCTGTGTGACAGTGGGCAAGTCAGTTCACTTCTCTGGCCTCAGGTACGTCATCTGTGAAATGGAAATTAAGACTGTAGAGCTCCATGTGGGACGGGGATTGTGTCCAACCCAATTACCTTGTTTTTACTCCAGCACTTAGTAAGCACTTAGCAAATGCCACAATTTTATTATTATCTGAGTCATCTACAATCAGTCAATCAATGTACCTGATGCTCTCCTTATTTTTCCTTCCTTTCCTTGTCTGTTTTCCCTTCTCAGATCGCTCTGTAATTTTTGTAGTGATTTGTTTTACCTTTCTGCCCCATCAGGTGACCCTTTTTTCATTCATTCATTCATTCAATCACATTTATTGAACACTTACTGTGTGCAGAGCACTGTACTAAGCGCTTGGGAAGTACAAATTGGCAACATATAGAGACGGTCCCTACCCAACAAGGGATTCACAGTCTAGAAGGAGGAGGTAGACAACAAAATAAAACATGTGGACAGGTGTCAAGTCATCAGAATAAATAGAAGTAAAGCTAGATGCACATCATTGACAAAATAAATAGAATAGTAAATGTGTACAAGTAAAATAAATAGAGTAATAAATCTGTACAAATGCCCTTTTCCCTGAACTCCCTCCTCCACTATCGTTAGGCAGTGCTGCCTAACGATAGAGCACGGGTCTTGGAGTCTGAAGGACCTGGGTTCTAATCCTGTCTCTGCCACGTATCTACTGTGTGACCTTGGTCAAGTCACTTCACTTCTCTGTGCCTCAGTTACCTCATCTGTAAAATGGGGATTAAGACTGTGAGCCCCATGTGGGACATGGACCGTGTCCAACTTGATTACGCTGTATCTGCCCCAGCGCTTAGAACAGTGCCTGGCACATGGTAAGCGGTTAACAAGTGTCATTAAAAAAAAAGAGGGAGAGAGAATGGGTTGGGAGCCAGGAGCACCAAACTGTAGTCCCAATTCTGCCAGGGGCTTGGTGTCTGATCTCGTGCAAGTCACTTACCCTCTCTGGGCCTCAGTTTTCTCATCTGTAAAATAGGAACAAAATACCTGCTCTACCTACTTCATAGATTGTGAGCCCCATGTGGAGCAGCGACTACTTCCAGACTGATCATCCCATCGCTGTATCTGTCCCAGGGCTTAGTACAGTACTTAGTACAGAATGAGCCCTTAATAAATATAATTATCACAGCCACCAGACCACAGTTCTTCCCATTTTTAAAAAATATTCATTCATTCATTCAATCATATTTATTGAGTGCTTACAGTAGGCAGAGCACTGTACTAAGCGCTTGGGAAGTACAAATCGGCGACATATAGAGACGGTCCCTACCCAACAATGGGCTCACAGTCTAGAAGGGGGAGACAGACAACAAAACAAAACATGTAGACGGGTGACAATACCATCAGAATAAATAGAATTATAGTTATATACACATCATTAATAAAATAGAGTAATAAATATGTACAAATGTACACAAGTGCTGCGGGGAGGGGAAGGGCAGAGGGAAGGAGGGGACGAGGGGGAGGGGAGGAGGAGCAGAGGTAAAGGGGGGGCTCAGTCTGGGAAGGCTTCCTAGAGGAGGTGAGATCCCAATAGGGCTTTGAAGGGAGGAAAAGAACTAGTTTGGCAGATGTGTGGAGGGAGGGCATTCCGGGCCAGGGGGAGGACGTGGGCCAGGGGTCGACGGCGGGATGGGCGAGTACGAGTAAGCACTTTCTATGGGCCAAGCATTACGCTTTCTCCTTCTCCGACTATTTATAGATCATTTCTCTTTGCCTATTATTATTATTGAGTGCCATCGAGTTGTTTCTGATTCATAGCAACTCCATGGATATACTTTGTCCAGAACATCCTGTCCTCTGCCATAATCCGCAACCTTTCTAATGGTTCTTCCATTATCATTGTTCCCGTCTCTATCCCATGGCTTCAACGATCATCTCTATGCGGATGATGCCCTAATCTACATCTCCTCCCCAAAACATAATAATAATAATAATAATAATAATGGCATTTATTAAGCGCTTACTATGTGCAAAGCACTGTTCTAAGCACTCAGGAGGTTACAAGGTGATCAGGTTTTCCCACGGGGGGCTCACAGTTTTCATCCCCTTTTTACAGATGAGGGAACTGAGGCACAGAGAAGTTAAGTAACTTGCCCAAAGTCACACAGCTGATAATTGGCGGAGCCGGGGTTTGAACCCATGACCTCTGACTCCAAAGCCCGTGCTCTTTCCATTGAGCCACGCTGCTAAATCAGATTGTTTGGCTTTCCAAAGGCCTCTTTGGTGGACTGTGAGCCCACTGTTGGGTAGGGACCGTCTCTATATGTTGCCAACTTGTACTTCCCAAGCGCTTAGTACAGTGCTCTGCACACAGTAAGCGCTCAATAAATACGATTGAATGAATGAATGAATGAGCAATTTGCTCCAAAATCCATTTGTTGGTTTTTTGGGCAGTCCATGGTTTTTGCAAAAGTCTTCTTCTACACCTCATTTCAAAAGAATCGATGTTCTTTCTATCCTGTTTTTTCATCATCCAGCTCTCGGATCCATACATTGTCACTGAAAACACCATAGAGTTGACAATTTGTACTTTGGGGCAATTGTTACATCATCACTTCACTTCTCTGGGCCTCAGTTACCTCATCTGTAAAATGGGGATTAAAGCTGTGAGCCCCCCGTGGGACAACCTGATCACCTTGTAACCTCCCCAGCGCTTAGAACAGTGCTTTGCACATAGTAAGCGCTTAACAACTACCATTGTTATTATTATTATTATCTCTTTGCCTGTCTCCCATTAAATTACAGCTTCTTCTAGGTCACTGTCCATGTCCTGTACTTGTAATATTATTATTATTACTATTATTATTATTACAATGTTTGGAACACAGTGGATGCTCAGTTAATATGACTGATGATTGATTAATTGATTGGGAAGTCAGCATTCCTATGTACAAATATTGGGAGAGATTAACCATCCTCTCTAAACAGGAAACAAACAAAGACAAGGTTGAGGATACAAGTCAAGGAAGGAAGGGCTGACAATAGAATGAATTTCCATTATTAGTAGGAATTCAGGAAAGCTTTAGAGATTAAGCAAGTCTCAATAGCGGGGTGTGAAATAAAGAAACAGGTTTGCCATGCAGAGAAGTGGAATTTTTTCTCAAACTCAGAATATCACGGAAGACCGTACAGAGGTGGGATTAGAGAGAGATAAAATGGTGTACTTGGTTACAGAAAAGAGAGAAAATGGAGGATGAGGGAAGAAAATTACTGCAGAGTGAGGGGATTCTCGAAAGTCAAGGTAAGAAGTTTAAATTTAACTAAGGGCCAATGGGATGTAGGTGGTTGAATTTAAAGAGGAGAGAACATAAGCTTCTGAAATAAAAAAAAAAGATTATTTTCATAGCAGCATTTTAAATGGATTGAAGATGACAGAGATCAACAGGAAGGTAAAATCTGAGTAATTGAGACAAAAATGATCAAACCATGGAGGAAGGTGACAGCAGTGAAAACAGCATGAGGAAAAATGGATTTTTCTATGTTTTAGAGTCTATTGTATATTTTCGAAGTTTCAGTGTGGATAAAGGTACAGTGGACATATTTGGCACATTTTGGAATTTAGAAAAAATCAGGAAACAACATGAAGGCACTTTCCTAGTTTTTATTGGTCCGATGAAGATGTTTGATATTTTCATACCGTCATTCGATCAGGATTCTAATAAACATCCCAAGTTTGGTTGACTACAGATATTGTCCACTATCTGGCTGGCTAAACTATGATTATCAGCCTCCTCACTGGTCTCCCTGCCTCCAATCTCACACCTCTTTTTTACCCTGTTGCCCAGATCATTTTTCCAAAGCAGCATTCTGCATACATCTCCCCACACCTCCAGAATCTCAAATGGTTACTCATTCCTCTCTGCAGCAAACAGAAACTTCTTCTAGGCATTGGATTTAATAATAATAATAATAATAATAATAATGATAATAATGGCATTTATTAAGGTCTTACTATCTGCAAAGCTCTGTTCTAAGCGCTGGGGAGGTTACAAGGTGATCAGGTTGTCCCATGGGGGTCACACAGTCTTCATCCCCATTTTACAGATGAGGTAACTGAGGCTCTGAGAAGTTAAGTGACTTGCCCAGGGTCACACAGCAGACATGTGGCAGAGCCGGGATTCGAACCGGATTTATGCATTGGAGAAGCAGCGTGGCTCAGTGGAAAGAACCCGGGCTTCGGAGTCAGAGGTCATGGGTTCAAATCCCAGCTCCGCCAACTGTCAGCTGTGTGACTTTGGGCAAGTCACTTGACTTCTCTGGGCTGCAGTTCCCTCATCTGTAAAATGGGGATTAAAACTGTGAGCCCCCCGTGGGACAACCTCATCACCTTGTAACCTCCCCAATGCTTAGAACAGTGCTTTGCACATAGTAAGCGCTTAACAAATACTATTATTATTATTATTATCATTATTATTATCATTATTATTATTCTTATTATTTAAGACATTCCATCAGCTCACACCCCCATACCTAACCATGCTGGAAGCAGTGCGGCCTAGTGGAAAGAGCATGGGCTGGGAGTCAGAGGTCTTGGGTTCTAATCCCGGCTCCACCAGGTAGGGCAGGGGCTGTGTCTGTTTATTGTTATATCGTACTCTCCCAAGCACTTAGTACAGCGATTTGCACATAGTAAGCGCTCAATAAATACGAATGAATGATTGAATCAAGGTACCTGCTGTGTGACCTTGGACATCACCTTAACTTTTCTGTGCCTCAGTTCCCTCATCTGCAAAATGGGGATTCAAAATCCATTCTTCCTCCTACTTAGACTGTGAGACCCAGGTGGGCTTTGATTATCTTGTATCTACTACAGTGTTACATAGAGTAAGCCCTTAACGAATATTACAGTTATTATAATCGTCTGCTCTTTTCTTCTACCACACTCCAACTTGCACTTCTCATTCCTTCTAAGCTCACATTCTCCCTATGTTTTGTTCCCAAATCTCTTGCCTCCGATCCCTGGCTCACACCCTTCTCCCCAACTGAAATTCCCTACTTATCATCATCAATCGTATTTATTGAGCGCTTACTATGTGCAGAGCACTGTACTAAGCGCTTGGGAAGTACAAATTGGCAACATATAGAGACAGTCCCTACCCAACAGTGGGCTCACAGTCTAGAAGGGGGAGACAGAGAACAAAACCAAACATACTAACAAAATAAAATAAATAGAATAGATATGTACAAGTAAAATAAATAAATAGAGTAATAAATATGTACAAACATATATACATATATACAGGTGCTGTGGGGAAGGGAAGGAGGTAAGAAGGGGGGATGGAGAGGGGGACGAGGGCGAGAGGAAGGAAGGGGCTCAGTCTGGGAAGGCCTCCTGGAGGAGGTGAGCTCTCAATAGGGCCTTGAGCCCTATTAAATTCCTACTAAATTTAATATTTAGTATTTTAAATTTAATATTTAAATTCCTACTAAATTCCCTACTTAGTACAGTGCTCTGCACACAGTAATAAATACGATTGAATGAATGCATAATAATAATGATGGTATTTGTTAAGCGCTAACTATGTGCAAAGCACTTCACCATACCTCAGCTATCATCTTCAAAGTCCTTCTGAAATCCATCTTCTCCAGGAAGCTTTCCTTGATTAACTTTTCTCCCTGTCATCACCACACCATTGCACCACCATCAATTATGCACACAACCTCCGTGGCTCAGTGGAAAGATCTCCCGGGCTTGGGATTCAGAGGTCATGGGTTCTAATCCCAGCTCCCCCACATGTCTGCTGTGTGACCTTGGGCAAGTCACTTAACTTCTCTGAGCCTCAGTTACCTCATCTGTAAAATCGGGATTAAGACTGTGAGCCCCACGTGGGACAACGTGATCACCTTGTATCCCCCCCAGCGCTTAGAACAGTGCTTTGCACATTCTAAGCGCTTAACAAATATCATCATCATCATCTTCTGTACATCTCAATGAATTTAAGCTAATTTGTATATGATTGCTTTAGATTTACATGCAATTTACCTATAGTTGTATATTTATTATTTAAGCACATATTCCCTCTATCTGAGGACTACTATGTGCTAATATCTCCCATTAGATGTAAACTCCAATGTCTCCCCTATCTAGTATAATAATAATGTTGGCATTTGTTAAGCACTTAGAATGTGCAAAGCACTGTTCTAAGCACTGGGGGGGATACAAGGTTATCAGGTTGTCCCACATGGGGCTCACAGTCTTAATCCCCATTTTACAGAGGAGGTAACTGAGGCACAGAGAAGTTAAGTGACTTGCCCAAAGTCACACAGCAGACAAGTGGCAGAGCCGGGATTAGAACCCAAGACCTCTAACTCCCAAGCCCATGCTCTTTCCACTAAGCCATGCTGCTTCTCTACCAAGCATTTAGTACATCCAGAAGTTGCTCAATAAATGTCAGCAAACGATTCATCGACTCAGGAGTTGGGCGAGTTAGTTGCTGCTGCATTTTATCCAATCCATTTCCTATCACTAATGATACGAAGCTAAACTGCTTAATGGAGGCTTTTTTTTCCCCATTTACTTTACAAAATCCCGGTCAGGGATAAGAAAGAAAGACCTAGATATTGACACAAAGATTTATTTACAGTCCATCAGGAAGATTTTCCGCCTCGATACATTGTGAGCATCTATAAATGTCCATAAAAGTCCTCCAGGGATTACATATGCTGATGCATCTATGAAGCACAGACACAAGATGATACACGGAAGGGTATTGCTGGCTCATTTTCAGTCATTAGAGCAAAATAGAGAGGCAGTGAGTCGAAAGAAAACTGGCAGATCTCACCAACAGCCCGAACCCTTCATTGGCTGTGATCCTTTACCATCATAACTGCCTTGTGATGGGCTAATAGACTAGAGACATTTACAGATGTTCCTTACAGATTGAGGTGGAAATGCTTCCAGGAGGACTGTAAATAAATCTGTGTCAATATCCACTCCCCTCCCTCCATAAAAAAAAAAAAAAGTCAGGGTGTCGTCTTGGAGGCTAACAGATGAAAGGTTTTTAAATGATGGTACATCCTACACAAGGTTCTGGGTATGAAACCTGAATCATTTGATAATGATGATTAACTGTGTTAGACACCCAAGAAGGGACTTTGGCAGGACATTTAAAGAACAAATCTCCTCTCTAGACTAAGCTCCTTTCTAGACTATAAACTCCTTGTGGGAAGGGACTGTATCTACTTTGTACTCTCCCAAGTGTTTAGTACAGTGCTGTGCACACAGTAAGTGCTCGATTGAGTGACTGATAAATCTACTTGCATCACAACCGACACCTACATAAGGCATTGTGTGTTGTGCCATGTGGCTGAGTGGAAAGCGCACAGACCTGGGAATCAGAAGAGCTGGATTCTCATTCTAACTCTGCCAACTGCCTTCTGTGCGACCATGGCAAGTCACTTAGCTTCTCTGTGCCTCAGTTATCTCATCTGTAAAAAAAAAAAAGAAAATAGCATAAAATGCCTGTTCTTCCTCCTTCCCACTGAGACTGTGAGCCCCACACGGGTAAGGACCTGAATCCAGTCTTCTTTTATTGTAACAATAATAATTGTGGTATTTGTTAAGTGCTTACTTTGTGCCAGGCACTGTATTAAGCACTGGGGTGGATACAAGCAAATCGGGTTGGCTACAGTCCCTGTCCCATGTGGAGCTCACAGTCTCAATCCCCATTATACAGATGAGGTAACTGAGGCACAGAGAAGTGAAGTGACTTGTCCAAGGTCGCAAAACAGACAAGTGGCAGAGCCGGGATTAGAACCCAGGACCTTCTGTCTCCCAGGGCCCTGCCCTACCCACTATACCATGCTGCTCCTAGTCCAGTACGTAATGCTCTACAAATACCACAATTATTATTATGTCCTTTTCCTTTTTGTAGTTTTCTTTGATTATATTTGGTTAGTCCTGCTGTCTGTCCAGCGGATAGAGCACTGCTCTGGGAAACTGAGGAAACATGCTATTTACAATATTGCTCCCTTGCCCACATATTTGTAATTCTACTCCAGCATCATCATCATCAATCGTATTTATTGAGCGCTTACTATGTGCAGAGCACTGTACTAAGCGCTTGGGAAGTACAAATTGGCAACATAGAGAGACAGTCCCTACCCAACAGTGGGCTCACAGTCTAAAAGTGGGAGTAGGAGGAACAGAGCGGCACTTTGTAAGCCATAAGCAGATATTCAATTCCTTTGGGGCTCACAGTCTTAAGTAGGAGGGGGGAAAGGTATAGAATCCCCATTTTATAGATGTGGAAACTGAGGCAGTCAAGTGACTTTCCCAAGGTCACCCAGTCAGCAAGTGGCAGAGTCAGGATTAGAACCTAGTTGTTCAGACTCCCAAGCCCGTGCTCTTTCTATCGGGGTTCAGGATTGAGGTTCAACAGTCTCTCCTGAGAGGAGACTTCAAAATCAATTAGGTGGAGGGTAGAGAAGTTACAGGGAGGCAAGAGGTTGGGCTTGTCTATTCCTTTTCATTCAGTAGTATTTACTGAGCACTTATTGTGTGCTGAGCACCGTATTAAGCGCTTGGGAAAGAACAACACAACAATAAACAGTGACATTTCCTGCCCACAGTGAGCTTAGAGAAGCAGCGTGGCTCAGTGGAAAGAGCACGGGCTTTGGAGTCAGAGGTCGTGGGTTCAAATCCCGGCTCCGCCACTTGTCAGCTGTGTGACTTTGAGCAAGTCACTTCACTTCTCTGGGCCTCAGTTCCCTCATCTGTAAAATGGGGATGAAGACTGTGAGCCCCACGTGGGACAACCTGATTACCTTGTATCTACCCCAGCGCTTAGAACAGTGCTTTGCACACAGTAAGCGCTTAACAAATACCAACATTATTATTATTATTATTACAGTCTAAGAGGGGAGACAGATATCAATACAAATAAATAAAATGACAGATATAAGTACCGTGGAGCTGGGAAGGGGGAAGAGCAAAGGGAGCAAGTCAAGGTGATACGGAAGGGAGTGGGAGATGAGGAAAAGGGGGGCTTAGTCTGGGAAGGCCTCTTGGAGGAGATGTGCCTTCAGTAAGGCTTTGAAAGGTGGGGGGAATTGTCTGGCGGAATTGCCCTCCCTCCCCACATCCGCCAAGCTAGCTCTCCTCCTCCCTTCAAGGCCCTACTGAAAGCTCACCTCCTCCAGGAGGCCTTCCCACACTGAGCCCCCTCCTTCCTTTCCCCCTCATCCCCCTCTCCATCCCCCACTTCTTACCTCCTTCCCTTCCCCACAGCACCTGTATATATGTATATATGTTTGTACGTATTTATTACTCTATTTATTTTACTTGTACATATTTATTCTACTTGGTATTTGTTAAGCACTTACTATGTGCCAAGTATTATACTAAGCACTGGAGTTGATATAACATAATCAGGTTAGACACAGTCCGTGTCCCACCTGGAGTTCACAATCATACTCATGAGTTCATGGGTTCAAATCCCAGCTCTGCCAACTGTCAGCTGTGTGACTTTGGGCAAGTCACTTAACTTCTCTGTGCCTCAGTTACCTCATCTGTAAAATGGGGATTAAGATTGTGAGCCCCCCCGGGGACAACTTGATCACCCTGTAACCTCCCCAGTGCTTAGAACAGTGCTTTGCACATAGTAAGCACTTAATAAATGCCATTATTATTATTATTATTATTATTATTATACTCCCTATTTTCCAGATGAGGTAACTGAGGCATAGAGAAGGTAGGTGACTTGCCCAAGGTCACATGGCAGCGTGGAAGCGGCGGGGAAGCAGTGTGGCCTAGGACCTGGGTTCTAATCCCAGCTCCGCCACTTGTCAGCTATGTGACCTTGGGCAAGTCAATTCACTTCTCTGTGCTTCAGTAACCTCATCTGGAAAATGGGGATTAAGAGTTTGAGCCCCATGTGGGAACCTGATTACCTTGTATCTATCCCAGCGCTTAAAACAGTACCTGGCACATAGTAAGCGCTTAACCAAAACCATTAAAAAAATGGCAGAGCTGGGATTAGAGGCTTCCCTGAAATTGCCTCCTGATTGCCTAGGTATGTGTAAAATTGGGGCTGCTGTTGGTTCTGCCTGGCTTGGAGTCTAATAATAATAATAATAATAATAATGATAATTGTGGTATTTGTTAAGCACTTACTACATGCCAGGCACTAAACTAGGCTGGGGTAGATACAAACTAATTGGGTTGGACACAATCACTGTCCTACATGGGGCTCACAGTCTTAATCCCCCATTTTACAGATGAGGTAACTGAGGCCCGGAGAAGTTAAGTGACTTGCCCAAGGTCTCACAGCAGACAAGTGGCAGAGTTTGGATTAGAACCCAGGTCCCTCCGACTCCCAAGCCCGTGCTCTAGCCACAAGGCCATGCTGCTTCTTAATTCTAGAATTTCCAGGCATCCAGGGGAGCAGCTAAAAGGAGGTACATGGATGGAAAGCCTGGAAAATATTTCTCATGCAATCAGAGCGATGGGCAATTATCAGTATTATTATTATTATTATAATGGCATTTATTAAGCGCTTACTATGTGCAAGGCACTGTTCTAAGCGCTGGGGGTATACAAAGTGATCAGGTTGTCCCACATAGGGGCTCACAGTCTTCATCCCCATTTTACAGATGAGGTAACAGGCCCAGAGAAGTTAAGTGACTTGCCCAAAGTCACACAGCTGACAAGTGGCAGAGCCAGGATTCGAACCCATGACCGCTGACTCCAAAGCCCATGCTCTTTCCACTGAGCCACGCTGCTTCCCCTGTATTCTTGGATTGGGTTCGGAGATAGGACCAGTGGTGTGTGCCTCCTGAGCAAAGACCGTAAGCTCTCTGTGGGCAGGGAATTCATTCATTCAGTGGTATTTATTGAGCACTTACTGTGCGCGGAGCACTGCACTAAGCGCTTGGAAAGTACAATTTGGCAACAAATAGACACAATCTTTACCCAACAATGGGCTCACAGTCTAGAAGACGGGCTCACACCCTTCAGTTCTACTGTATTGTACCCTCCCAAGTCCCTAGTTCAGTGCTCTGCATCATCATCATCATCATCAATCGTATTGATTGAGCGCTTACTATGTGCAGAGCACTGTACTAGGCGCTTGGGAAGTACAAAATGGCAACATATAGAGACAGTCCCTACCCAACAGTGGGCACAGTAAGCACTCAATAAATACAATTGAATGAATGAATGAATAAATACCACACCCAGGGTCACACAGCTGCCGAGTGGCAGAGTCGGGATTAGAACCCGGTTGATTTACCCAGCCCAGATTTGAGAGTGTAAGTTTGGTGCTGGCTATTGAGTTTGTCTTGGGTGGCCCAAATGGAAGTTTTTCCTGAAAAGCTCAGTGGGGAATAATGCCATTTCTTAAGAAGAGAAAATCGCTGTAGGCAGCCAGAGTTGCAAGGCAACTTGCCATGAATTTTCATTTCAACAACATTCGCATTCGCAAGAAGTAACTGCCAGCAAGAACATCTCTGATCGTCGACATCAACAGTTTATGCGTGAGAATGTGTGAGCATCAGTGCGTATTTATAGCACAGAGACCAAAACACTCACACAGTAATCCTGTGCCAATGAAGTGGATTTATTTTGGCTTGGCCTCTACTATCAGCTCTCAGAAAGTCTGCCCCAACCCCCAGCCCTTGTGTGTGTGAGGGATGTGTTCTTCCATTGCCAAGTTCTGCTTCTTGACTGACAATGATGTAAGGGACAGAGTAATGAAGTAGACACTTCTTTTCGTGGTATACTATATGCCAGGCACTGTATTGAGTTCTGGGACTGAGAAGCAGTGTGGCTCAGTGGGAAGAGCCCGGGCTTTGGAGTCAGAGGTCATGAGTTCAAACCCCGGCTCTGCCATTTGTCAGCTGTGTGACTTTGAGCAAGTCACTTAACTTCTCTGGGCCTCAGTTACCTCATCTGCAAAATGGGGATTAAGACTGAGAGCCCCCCGTGGGACAACCTGAACACCTTGTAACCTCCCCAGTGCTTAGAACAGTGCTTTGCACAGAGTAAGTGCTTAATAAATGCCATTATTATTATACAAACTATAGCTCAGTCCTCTTGGCTGTTTGGTTCTTTTTTTTAAATGGTATTTGTTTGGAATAGAGCACGGGCTTTGGAGTCAGAGGTCATGGGTTCAAATCCCAGCTCCGCCAATTGTCAGCTGTGTGACTTCGGGCAAGTCAGTTCACATCTCTGGGCCTCAGTTACCTCATCTGTAAAATGGGGATTAAGACTGTGAGCCCCCCGTGGGACAACCTGATCACCTTGTAACCTCCCCGGCGCTTAGAACAGTGCTTTGCACATAGTAAGCGCTTAATAAATGCCATCATTATTATTATTATTATTCATTCATTCAATCGTATTTATTGAGCACTTATTGTGTGCAGAGCACTGTACTAAGTGCTTCAAACGTACAATTCGGCAACATATAGAGACAGTCCCTACCCAACATTGCACCAAGCACTGTACTAAGTGCTGAGATAGATACAAGTTAATCAGGTTGGACTCGGTCCCTGTCCCACATGGGGCTCACAGTCTTCATCCCCATTTTACAGATGAGGTAACGGAGGCACAGAGAAGTGAAGTGACTGGCCCAAGGCCACACAGCAGACAAGTGGCAGAGCTGGGATTAGAGCCCAGGTAATAATGATAATAATAATAATAATAATAAGCACTTACTATGTGCAAAGCAGTGTTCTAAGCGCTGGGGAGGTTACAAGGTGATCAGGTTGTCCCACGGGAAGCTCACAGTTTTAATCCCCATTTTACAGATGAGGTAACTGAGGCACAGAGAAGAGAAGTGGCTTGCCCAAGACAACGCTGCTTCTCTTCTTTCTTTAGTCATTCTAGCATCTGTCCTCTGTCCTCAAAGGGGATAGTTTTTTACCATAGGTTTTCATCATGTCTCTCACCATGGCAACCCCAACTTCTGTGGCCAAAGTCAGAAGAAACCCCCACCTCTGTCCCAACCCCTCCTGCTGTAAGGGGATAGATGGCTCCCCCCTTTTAGACTGTGAGCCCACTGTTGGGTAGGGACTGTCTCTATATGTTGCCAATTTGTACTTCCCAAGCGCTTAGTACAGTGCTCTGCACATAGTAAGCGCTCAATAAATACGATTGATGATGATGATGATGATGGGTCACCATGACAGCTCCTCTGGACTGTAAACTCACTGTGGGCAGGGAATGTGTCTGTTATATTGTTATATTGTACGCTCCCAAGCGCTTAGTACAGTGCTCTGCACACAGTAAACACTCAATAAGTACAACTGACTGACTGACTGACTCCTCTCTTCCTGCCTGATTCCTTGACATCACAGAATTACAAAGTTGGAAGAGACTTTGAGAGGCCAATAGGTTCAGGTCCTTAACTTAGTACAGTGCTCTGCACACAGTAAGCGCTCAATAAATACGATTGATTGATTGATTGATTGATTTCCCTGGGTTGCCCTTTGCAATGTTTCATCAATCCCGAAAGTTAAATTCTACTTTCTTTCTAACTGAAATTTTCCTGATATAATTTAAACCCATTTCCTCTGTTCAGTCCTTTCAGCGAGCAGGCTGAACAACCGGTGAGCTAACCGCCCGATAAAAGACAAACCAAAAAACTCAACAGACACCTGCACAGACTTGAAGACAGTTATTAAGATATTGAATGATGTTGATACTGAATAATTTGATAATATCAATAATGATATTGAAAGATATTGAATAGTAGGTGCTTAGTACAGTGCTCTGCACACAGTAAGCGCTCAATAAATAATGAAGGAATGAATGGGGCATTCAAAACCTGCTTTTTAATGGTATTTGTTAAGTACCTTACTATGTGCCAGGCACTGTACTAAACACTAGGGTAAGTGCAAGCTTATCAGGTGGGACCGAGTCCTTGTCACACATGGGGCTTGCAATCTTTATCCCCATTGTACAGATGAGGTAACGGAGGCACAGAGGAGTTAAGTGATTTGCCCAAGGTCATTGAGCATACAATCAATCAATCATATTTATTGAGCGCTTACTGTGTGCAGAGCACTGGACTAAGCGCTTGGGAAGTACAAGTTGGCAACATATAGAGACAGTCCCTACCCAACAGTGGGCTCACAGTCTAGAAGGGGGAGACAGACAACTAAACAAAACATATTAACAAAATAAAGTGGCAGAGCAGGGATTAGAACTAGATCGTTATGACACCTAAAAGGCCATGCTCCTGTCCCTCCTACTTAGACTGTGAGCCCCATGTAGGACCTGATTATTTTGTATCTACTCCAGTGCCTAGCACAGTGCTTGGCACATAGTAAGCACTTAAATTCCACAATTATTATTAATATTATCATACCTTTTACTCTTTTCTTTTCCAGTCTAAACACCCCAAATTCATTAAATCCTTCTATTTAGGACCCATTTTCTAATCTTTTAATCATTTTTAATATCTTTCGCTAGACCCTCACCAGGTTCTCTAAATCCCTAAGGTTTTTCTGCATCTCTAAGTTGCTCAGAGCTACCAGGCTCAGCTGTTACCCAGTTTATCTCTCTGAAGATTAAGGAATTAGACTACTTTTAGACTGTGAGCCCACTGTTGGGTAGGGACTGTCTCTATATGTTGCCAACTTGTACTTCCCAAGCGCTTAGTACAGTGCTCTGCACACAGTAAGCGTTCAATAAATATGATTGATTGATTGAATTAGAGGGCAAGTGTGTTGGCTAAGGATTCGATTAGTAGGTTCATTTCCTTTCTCTCTCTTTCACACACATATACACACACATATAATATACATATATGTGTGTGTGTGTGCATGCATGTATGGATACCCACACACCTACACATTTATACATGTATATGTATATATGTGCATTCAATTCATGCATATAGTAAACTTTGGTCCCTCAGGGATAATTCTAATTTCGGACAGTATCTCTACTATTGCACTGCAGTATCCCAAACGCTTTAGTACCGTGCCCTGCACACAGTAAATGCTCAGTAATTATGACAGATTGCTTCACAAAATAATAGTAATAATGATGATAATAATATTTGTTAAGTGCTATGTGCCAGATACGGTACTAATCTCTGGAGTGGATACAGCCTGTGGCTGTGACCAGTCTGTGAACAGGTCATGTTTGTTTGGGAAAGGTCTGTTCTTGCGAATACTTTTTGGTGGGCTTTGGATCCAAATGTATCATTTGCCCTACGAAGGGAGAGGACCACCGAGACAATGGATACCCTATATTTCCAGGCTGGCCCCATTATCATCGCTTCCTTTTCTGAGTTCTGGCTCACCTCCTTCCCTTAGTAGTAGAACACACTTCATCTTTAAATCTGCTGGACCTCAGTTCTCCCCACCTTCAGAGTCCTTCAGTGTCCTTCCCAAAACCTTCATCTCCTCCTGAAGGCTTGTCTCGACTTCTTTTTTTCCAATAGAATTTGTTAAAGCATAGTAAATGTTTACTATAATAATAATGATGGTATTTGATGGTATTGGAGAAGCAGCGTGGCTCAGTGGAAAGAGCACAGGCTTTGGAGTCGGAGGTCAGGGGTTCAAATCCCGTCTCCGCCACTTGTCAGCTGTGTGACTTTGGACAAGTCACTTAACTTCTCTGGGCCTCAATTACCTCATCTGTAAAATGGGGATTAAGACTGTGAGCCCCTTGGGACAACCTGATCACTTTGTAACCTCCCCAGCGCTTAGAACAGAGCTTTGTACATAGTAAGAGCTTAATAAATGCCATCATTATTATTATTATTTGTTAAGCACTTATTATGTCTGAAGCACTGTACTAAGCACTGGGGGGAATAGAAGGTGATTAGGTTGTCCCATGTGGGGCTCACAGTCTTAATCCCCATTTTACAGATGAGGTAACTGAGGCCCAGAGAAGTTAAGTGACTTGCCCAAAGTCACACAGCTGACAAGTGGTGGAGCTGGGATTAGAACCCATGACCTCTGACTCCCAAGCCTGTGCTCTTTCCATTGAGCCATGCTGCTTTTATATGCCATGCACTGTAGGTACAAGCTAGTCAGGTTGGACATAGTCTATGTCCCACATGGGGATCACAGGCTTAATCTCCATTTTACAGATGAGGAAACTGAGGCCCAGAGAAGTGAGGTGCTGAGGTCACACAGCAGATACATGGCGGAGCCAGGATTAGAAGCCAGGTCCTTCTGAATCCCAAGCCTGTGCTCTATCCACTAGGCAAAACTGCTTTTCCAATTAATTTTTCTTCTCCCCCGATCATATCCCTCCAACTACCACCTGAGCACTTTTACACCACCTCTGCACTTAATAATAATAATAATAATGATGGCATTTATTAAGCACTTACTATGTGCAAAGTACTGTTCTAAGTACTGGGGAGGTTACAAGGTGATCAGGTTGTCCCACGGAGGGCTCACAATCTTAATCCCCATTTTACAGATGAGGTAACTGAGGCACAGAGAAGTTAGGTGACTTGTCCAAAGTCACACAGCTAAGTGACAGAGCCAGAATTTGAACCCACGACCTCTGACTCCAAAGCCCGTGCTCTTTCCACTGAGCCACGCTGCACTTGTACCCTCACCAAAACCTGTGGCACTTAGGTACATAATCATAATAATAATAATGATGGCATTTATTAAATGACTACTATGTAAAAAAGCACTGTTCTAAGCACTGGGGGGATACAAGCTAATCAGGCTGTCCCACGTGGGGCTCACAGTCCTCATCCCCCTTTTACAGATGAGGTAACTGAGGCACAGAAGTGAAGTGACTTGCCCAAAGTCACACACCTGACACGTGGTGGAGCTGGGATTTGAACCCATGACCTCTGACTCCAAAGTCCGTGCTCTTTCCATTGGGCCACGCTGCTTCTGTGTAAGGTGTAAGGTGCTTCTCGTCATTTGGCTTGACATACCCTACTATTTAAGCACCTACTAGTCTATCTTTCCCTTTTCTTCCTTTTATCTATAAAAATGTATTTTGTGTCGGTCTCCCATGTTGGAAATGCAAATCCCTTGAAGGCTGGACTCATACCTTCTTCTATCGTACCTTCCTAAGGGTGTAGTACAGAGCCCTGCACACGGTTGGCACTCAATAAATACTATCTATCGATCGATTTCATCGATTGCACCAGAGTCTGTCCCAGGATCCGTGACACCACCATACCTCCCTGTTGGCTAGATTCCTCTGCAGATTTTCCCATCCTCTCTGCCTTGACTAGCTTTTTCTGCCCAATTAGAAACAGACCTTCCTGACCAGTGGCTCAGTGGAAAGATCCCGGGCTTTGGAGTCAGAGGTCAGGGGTTCGAATCCCGCTCCGCCACATGTCTGCTGTGTGACCTTGGGCAAGTCACTTAACTTCTCTGGGCCTCAGTTACCCCATCTGTAAAATGGGGATGAAGACTGTGAGCCCCCCGTGGGACAACCTGATACCCTTGTAACCTCCCCAGCGCTTAGAACAGTGCTTTGCACATAGTAAGTGCTTAATAAATGCCATCATCATCATCAGACATTCATTCATTCATTCAATCGTATTTATTGAGCACTTACTGTGTGCAAAGCACTGTACTAAGCACTTGGGAAGTACAAGTTGGCGACATATAGAGACGGTTCCTACCCAACAACGGGCTCACAGTCGAGGAGGAGGAGACAGACAACAAAACAAAACATGTGGACAGGTGTCAAGTCGTCAGAATAGATAGAAATGAAGCTAGATGTGTATCATTAACAAAATCAATAGAATAGTAAATATGTAGGGGTAAAATAAATAGAGTAATAAATCTGTACAAACATATATACAGGTGTGGTGGGGAGGGCAAGGAGGTAGGGCAGGGGGATGGGGAGGAGGAGAGGACGTGGGTGCAATGAGGAGAGGAAAAAGGGCTATCTTGTACATATTTACTATCCTGTACATATTTACTATTCTATTTATTTTATTTTGTTAATATGTGTTGTTTTGTTGTCTGTCTCCCCCTTCTAGACTGTGAGCCCGCTATTGGGTAGGGACCATCTCTATGTTACCGACTTGTACTTCCCAAGCGCTTAGTACAGTGATCTGCACACAGTAAGTGTACAATAAATACGATTGAATGAATGAGGAGAGGAAAAAGGGGGCTGGCTGAGTGTGGGAAGGCCTCCTGGAGGAGGTGAGCTCTCAGTAGGGCTTTGAAGGGAGGAAGAGGTAGCCTCCACATCACTGGAGGTGGACATCCATATCTGGGAAATTAGAGAAGCAGCGTGGCCTACTGGTCACAGAAGGGGCCTGGGAGTTGGAAGGACCTGGGTTCTAATTCCGGCTCTGACCCTTGTCTGCTGTGTGACCTCGGGCATGTCACTTCACTTCTCTGGGCCTCATCTGTAAAATGGGGATTATGAGCCCTATGTGGGACTGGGACTGTGTCCATCCTGATTAACTTGTATCTCCCCCAGCGTTTAGTACAGTGCACGGCACATAGTAAGCCCTTATCAAATCCCATAAAAAGAATTGTACCTAATTGATCAGACATCATGACTGACCAACTACAGCAGAATTGCCCAGTGGTTAGAGCATCATCATCATCAATCGTATTTATCGAGCGCTTACTGTGTGCAGAGCACTGTACTAAGCGCTTGGGAAGTACAATTTGGCAACATATAGAGACAGTCCCTACCCGACAGACAGGGCTGAGAGTCAGATGGTCATGAGTTCTAATCACAAATCCACCACTTACCTGCTGTGTCACCTTTGGGCAAGTCACTTAGCTTCTCTGTGCTTCAGTTCACTTCTCTGCAAAATGGGGATTAAGACTGTGAACCCTATATGGGACAAGGACTGTGTCCAACCCCAGCACTTAGAACAGTGCCTGGCACATAGTAAGCGCTTAACGAATACCATAACGGTAATAATAATTATTATTGCTATTCTGATGGGACAGAGATGATCTCCATGTGGCTCACATGGAGAAGCAGCGTGGCTCAGTGAAAGGAGCCCGGGCTTTAGAGTCAGAGGTCATGGGTTCAAATCCCAGCTCTGCCAATTGTCAGCTGTGTGACTTTGGGCAAGTCACTTCAATTCTCTGGGCCTCAGTTACCTCATCTGTAAAATGGGGATTAAGACTGTGAGCCCCCGTGGGACAACCTGATCACCTTGTAACCTCTCCAGTGCTTAGAACAGTGCTTTGCACATAGTAAGCACTTAATAAATGCCATTATTATTATTATTATTATCTCTGATTGGTTAAACTAGCCAACAGGCTAGTGAGAGTTTCCAATCAACTGGGATCCTTCTTTGATCTTGTTAAGGAGCAGTCCCGGAGATCATTCATTCATTCATTCATTCATTCATTCAATCGTATTTATTGAGCGCTTACTGTGTGCAGAGCACTGTACTAAGCGCTTGGGAAGTCCAAGTTGGCAACATAGAGAGACGGTCCCTACCCAACAATGGGCTCACAGTCTAGAAGGGGGAGACGGAGAACAAAACAAAACATATTAACAAAATAAATAGAATAAATATGTACAAATAAAATTAATTGAGTAATAAATACATACAAACATATATACATATATACAGGTGCTGTGGGGAGGGGATCGAAGGTAGAGTATGATTGAGCCAAGTAGTTCCTGCCCTGGAGATCGTGGCTGAGCAAAATTCAAATACTCCAATATTGATGAGCATCTTGGCAGGAAAGAGAGCAACACACCGTTACCAGAAGCCTTGTCCAGCAGTGGCCAACTGGTTGGATTCCCAGAACAATCAGGAGGTTAGCACGAGACAGCAATCTCATGGCTAAAATATTATTATCATTATTATTATTATGGTATTTGCTAAACACTTATTATGTGCCAAGCACTGTTCTAAGCACTGGGATAGATACAAGGTAATCAGATTGTCCCACGTGGGGCTCACAGTCCTAATCCTTTTAGACTGTGAGCCCACTGTTGGGTAGGGACCGTCTCTATATGTTGCCAACTTGTACTTCCCAAGCGCTTAGTACAGTGCTCTGCACACAGTAAGCGCTCAATAAATACGATTGATGATGATGCTAATCCCCATTTTACAGATGAGGTAAATGAGGCACAGAAACATGAAGTGGCTTGTCACTTTTCTCGTTGATCAGGATCAGTTCCTACTAAAATAACTTTTCCAGAGATCGAAAACAAGGAAGTGAACATATGTACCATTAAAATATGTTTATAAACTATGTAATAATAATGGTACTTGTTAAGCGCTTACTATGCGCAAGGCACTGTTCTAAGCGCTGGGGGGATACAAAGTGATCAGGTTGCCCCACGTGGGGCTCACAGTCTTAATCCCCATTTTACAGATGAGGGAACTAAGGCCCAGAGAAGTGAAGTGACTTGCCCAAAGTCACACAGCTGATAATTGGCAGAGCCGGGATTTGAACCCATGACCTCTGACTCCAAAGCTCATGTTCTTTCCACTGAGCCACGCTGCTTCTCTAATATAATAATATATATATATAATGTAATATAATGCATATTACATATAAATATATAAAATATGGTTAGGGCAGTATTCAAATAAGTATTGGTTTTGATGTGTGCAGCCACTCTGCTGGAATAAGGCTGTGGAAGAGAATATAATGCAATACAATAGAGAAGCAGCGTGGCTCAGTGGAAAGAGCCCGGGCTTTGGAGTCAGAGGTCATGGGTTCGAATCCTGGCTCTGCCACTTGTCAGCTGTGTGACTTTGGGCAAGTCACTTCACTTCTCTGGGCCTCAGTTCCCTCATCTGGAAAATGGGCATTAAGTCTGTGAGCCCCATGTGGGACAACTTGATTACCTTGTATCTACCCCAGTGCTTAGAACAGTGCTTTGCACATAGTAAGTGCTTAATAAATGCCATCATTATTATTATTATTATTATTTGGGCAAGTCACTTAACTTCTCTGTGCCTCAGTTCCCTCATCTGGAAAATGGGGATTAAGTCTGTGAGCCCCACGTGGGACAACCTGATCACCTTGTATCCCCCCCAGTGCTTAGAACGGTGCTTGGCACATAGTAAGTGCTTAATAAATGCTATCATTATTATTATTATTATTATTACAATAGAGCTTAGAACAGTGCTTGGCACATAGTAAATGCTAAACAAATACCATTATTATTATTATTATTATCATTTTCATGAATCAATCAATCAATCAATCGTATTTTCTGAGCGCTTACTGTGTGCAGAACACTGTACTAAGCGCTTGGGAAGTACAAGTTGGCAACATATAGAGACAGTCCCTACCCAACAGTGGGCTCACAGTCTAGAAGGGGGAGATAGAGAACAAAACGAAACATACTAACAAAATAAAATAAAGAGAATAGATATGTACAGGTAAGATAAATAAATAAATAAATAGAGTAATAAATATGTACAAACATATATACATATATATGAAGATATTTCCTGTTTTCCATCCCACCAATTGCCGATGGTAACAACTTGTTCCCACTCTCTGGTGCTAGCGTGGGGGAAGAGCAGCAGTGTTGCCTAATAATAATAACGATGGCATTTGTTAAGCACTTACTATGTGCAAAGCACCGTGAAAAGAGCACAGGCCTGGGAGTAAGAGGACCTGGGTTCTAATCCTGCTTCACGACTTGTCTGTTCGGTGATCTTGGACAAGTCACTTCACTTCTCTGTGTCTCAGTTACCCCATCTGTGAAATGGGGATTTAAAGCTGTTAACCTCCATGCGGAACATGGACTGTGTCCAACCTGATTATCTTGTATCTACCCCATTGTAAACACCTGGAGAGTTTTCAGTACTCTAATAGTAGTCTATTCAGTAGTCTAATTTTAGACTGTGAGCCCACTGTTGGGTAGGGACTGTCTCTATATGTTGCCAATTTGTACTTCCCAAGCGCTTAGTACAGTGCTCTGCACATAGTAAGCGCTCAATAAATACGATTGATGATGATGATGATAATAGTCTTGGCTCCGGGAGAAAGCGTTCAGCTGGCTGAAAGCGAAATCCAAGCTCAAAGATGTTCCAGGAGGAGAGAGAGAGATGAAAGTAATGAAAGAAAGAAAACCCAGAGCTAAATTATTCACCTGGCCTCCAGACGCTAATAATTTTGAATCAAGTTTAGGGTTTTTTTTTTAATTTTCAGATTTAAAATTGTAAGTAAATGAATAATTTAGAGCAATAATTGTATATGTATTTTTAAAATCTAAACATGTCAGTATAGGAATCACGTTGTTACTGCTATGAAAGAACAGCTATGAGAGAAGTAGCGTGGCTCAGTGGAAAGAGCCTGGGCTTTGGAGTCAGAGGTCATGGGTTCAAATCCCTGCTCGGCCAATTGTCAGCTCTGTTCACTTCTCTGGGCCTCAGTTCCCTCATCTGTAAAATGGGGATTAAGAGTGTGAGCCCCTCGTGGGACAACCATATCACCTGGTAACCTCCCCAGCGCTTAGAACAGTGCTTTGCACATAGTAAGTGCTTAATACATGCCATTAAAAAAACAAACTAGATTTATCCAGTCAAGTACTTCTCTGTGCCTCAGTTCCCTCATCTGTAAAATGGGGATTAAGACTGGGAGCCCCTCGTGGGACAACCTGATCACCTTGTAACCTCCCCAGCGCTTAGAACAGTGCTTTGCACATAGTAAGTGCTTAATAAATGCCATTAAGAAAACAAGCTAGATTTATCCAGTCAAGTACTTCTCTGCGCCTCAGTTCCCTCATCTGTAAAATGGGGATTAAGACTGGGAGCCCCTCGTGGGACAACCTGATCACCTTGTAACCTCCCCAGCGCTTAGAACAGTGCTTTGCGCATAGTAAGTGCTTAATAAATGCCATTAAAAAAACAAACTAGATTTATCCAGTCAAGTACTTCTCTGCGCCTCAGTTCCCTCATCTGTAAAATGGGGATTAAGAGTGTGAGCCCCTCGTGGGACAACCTGATCACCTTGTAACCTCCCCAGTGCTTAGAACAGTGCCTTGTATGTTTGGTTGTTAGTATGTTTGGTTTTGTTCTCTGTCTCCCCCTTTTAGAATGTGAGCCCGCTGTTGGGTAGGGACTGTCTCTATATGTTGCCAATTTGTACTTCCCAAGCGCTTAGTACAGTGCTCTGCACATAGTAAGCGCTCAATAAATACGATTGATGATGATGATGATGATGATAAATGCCATTAAAAAACAAACTAGATTTATCCAGTCAAGTGCTTCTCTGTGCCTCAGTTCCCTCATCTGTAAAATGGGGATTAAGAGTGTGACAACCTCGTGGGACAACCTGATCACCTTGTAACCTCCCCAGCGCTTAGAACAGTGCTTTGCGCATAGTAAGCGCTTAATAAATGCCATTAAAAAAAAAAAAAGCAGCGGCCTACCCATTCCACTCCTAGCTTGGGCAGTGGAAGGCCATCGGCTACGAGTCAAAACTCACCTGCGCCGGGCAGCTGCAGCGTGGGAGAGAGTCGAGGGTGGAGATGCAAATTGACTGCACGGAATCAATCAATCAATCAATCAATCGTATTTATTGAGCGCTTACTATGTGCACAGCATTGTACTAAGCGCTTGGGAAGTACAAATTGGCAACACATAGAGACAGTCCCTACCCAACAGTGGGCTCACAGTCTAAAAGGGGGAGACAGAGAACAGAACCAAACACACCGACAAAATAAAATAAATAGGATAGAAATGTACAAGTAAAATAAATAAATAAATAAATAAATAGAGTAATAAATATGTACAACCATAACCATGGAAGAAGGCGAGGATAAACCACTTCTGCATTTTGACCAAGAAAAAATTTTATGGATCCACTATCGGAGCGATTGCAGATGGAGGTGGGGCGTTCTAGGAGAGATGCGTCCATGGGTCGAAGGTGACCCAACAGCAGACCCAACAACGACTCAACGTCTCCAAGTGGGAAGCACCACGGTGCAGTTGACGTGCTTGGGAGTCAGAAGGTCACGGGTTCTAATCCCGCCCTGCCCCAGGTCTGCTGAAGGACCTTGGACAAGTCACTTCACTTCCCTGGGCCTCAGTCACCTCATCTGTAAAATGGGGATTGTGACTGTGAGCCCCACGATTACAAGGAATGTGTCCAACCCGAGTTGCTTGTACCCACCCCAGTATTTAGTACAGTGCTTGACACTTAGTAAGCGCTTATCAAATACCACAGTTATTATTATTAACCGCGTAAGACAAGACCCCAGTGCTAAGACCAGTGCCTGGCACATAGTATTTAACAAATACCACAAAAAAGAGAGAGAGGAGAGAGAGAGAAAGGGGAGGACTTGCATTTTTTTTTTGTATTGTCCAGGAAAGGAGATGAGCCCCCTCCTTCCTCTCCTCCTCCTCCCCAATCAATCTATCAATCAATCAATTGTATTTATTGGGTCTTTTAGACTGTGAGCCCACTATTGGGTAGGGACTGTCTCTATATGTTGCCAACTTGTACTTCCCAAGCGCTTAGTACAGTGCTCTGCACACAGTAAGCGCTCAATAAATACGATGGATGATTTATTGAGTGCTTACTGTGTGCAGAGCACTGTACTAAGCGCTTGGGAAGTATAAGTTGGCAACATAGCCTTACCTCCTTCCCCTCCCCACAGCACCTGTATATATGTTTGTACAGATTTATTACTCTATTTATTTTACTTGTACATATTTACTATTCTATTCATTTTATTTTGTTAATATGTTTTGCTTTGTTGTCTGTCTCCCCCTTCTAGACTGTGAGCCCACTGTTGGGTAGGGACCGTCTCTATATGTTGTCAAGTTGTACTTCCCAAGCGCTTAGTACAGTGCTCTGCACACAGTAAGTGCTCAATAAATACGATTGAATGAATGAATGAATGAATACTTCCCAAGCGCTTAATACAGTGCTCTACACACAGTAAGTGCTCAATAAATACGATTGAATGAATCGCCTAGTCCTTTCTGTATGCAATGGGGATTATCTACCTGTCTACCTAGTACTCCAACTTGACCCCGCAAATCATCATCATCAATCGTATTTATTGAGCGCTTACTATGTGCAGAGCACTGTACTAAGCGCTTGGGAAGTACAAATTGGCAACATACAGAGACAGTCCCTACCCAACAGTGGGCTTACAGTCTAAAATGGGGAGACAGAGATGTCCAAATGATCTGCTGCCTGCGCATTTCATTTCAAGGGCTATAAACAGACCTGTGGTGTTTTATTCAGAGCCCAGGGACATTCCCATTCCCGGGTGCAGTCTCCCCTCCAGGAACATCCTCCTTGAACTGGACAGCTTGTGTCATCATCATCAATCGTATTTATTGAGAGCTTACTGTGTGCAGAGCACTGTACTAAGCGCTTGGGAAGTACAAGTTGGCAACATATAGAGACGGTCCCTACCCAACAGTGGGCTCACAGTCTAGAAGGGGGAGACAGAGAACAAAACCAAACATACTAACAAAATAAAATAAATAGAATAGATATGTACAAGTAAAATAAATAAATAGAGTAATAAATACGTACAAACATATATACATATATGCAGCTTGTCTATGTTTGTATGTGTGATTGTGTGTGTATACACTCTTCCAGCAAGTCCCTGACTTCTGAATATAGAAAGAATACATATATACAGCTTGTGTATGTTTGTATGCGTGATTGTGTGTGTATACACTCCTCCAGCAAGTCCCTGACTTCTGAATACAGAAAGAAAAAAAGTGATAATAGGATCCAGAGGGACAATAACGTTTATTTTTATGATGGCCTTTAAAGGGAGATCTTTATTTTAGCATCTGCCCGCCAGGCTCCATGAGAGCAGGGGTCGTGTCCACTAACTATGCTACTCAATCAATCAATCAATCAAGCGTATTTATTGAGCGCTTACTATGTGCAGAGCACTGTACTAAGCGCTTGGGAAGTACAAATTGGCAACATATAGAGACAGGCCCTACCCAACAGTGGGCTCACAGTCTAAAAGGGGGAGACAGAGAACAAAACCAAACATACTAACAAAGTAAAATAAATAGAATAGATATGTACAAATAAAATAAGTAAATAAATAGAGTAAAAAATCTGTACAAACATATATACATATATACAGGTGCTGTGGGGAAGGGAAGGAGGTAAGTTGGGGGGATGGAGAGGGGGACGAGGGGGAGAGGAAGGAAGGGGCTCAGTCTCGCAAGGATTTAGTTCAGTGCTCTCAACCCAATAGGTGCTCAATAAATATCACTGCTGGGTGGATGAATCTTCCGTCTACTCTTAGAGAAGCAGCGTGGCTCAGTGGAAAGAGCCCGGGTTTGGGAGTCAGAGGTTGTGGGTTCTAATCCCGGCTCCGCCACTTGTCAGCTGTGTGACTTTGGGCAAGTCACTTCACTTATCTGGGCCTCCTTTACCTCAAATGTAAAATGGGGATTAAGAATGTGAGCCCCACGTGGAACAACCTTGTATCCCCTTCAGAGCTTAAAACAGTGCTTGGCACACAGGAAGCGCTTAACAAATGCCATCATTATTATCATTATTCCCCCAATTCCCGGAGATCTCAGCAAATCCCCCTCCTCAGCTGACCGATCCAGAATCGCCCCGCAGTTTGGCAGGAGCCCAGAGAAGGCCGGTGGGGAGCTCTGGGGCCCTGACATTGGTCGCAATGGTTTGGCCATTTAAAAAGCTTTGCTGGCTTTTGTTTCCCACTTCTAATCCTCAAAGGAAGATCTCCACCGAGGAAAATAGTTCCTCAAAGGAAAATTGACTCCCGATGTTGCTATTGCTGCCAGAAGATCGCTTGGGTGGCCGGCTGCCCGGCGACCGACCGACAAGCCATCTCGGGGTCCCGTCCCCCTCCAGACCCCCGGGGCCCCACTCCTCCAGAGACACACAGAGACAGAGAGACTCAGGACAGAGACCCCACCCCTACCCCTGCTCCTTAGCCACATTACTGATTGATTGCCATTCCCAATTGGACAAGCCGTGTGGCTTAGTGGAAAGGGCATGGGCTTGGCAGTCAGCGGTCGTGGGTTCTAATCCCAGCTCTGCCACTTATCAGCTGTGTGATTTTGGACAAGTCACTTAACTTCTCTGTGCCTCAGTTACCTCATCTGTAAAATGGGGATGAAGACTGTGATCCCTACGTGGGACAATCTGATTACCTTGTATCCACCCCAGTGTTTAGAACAGTGCTTGGCACATAGCACATTTGTTGCAAACTTGTACTTCCCAAGCGCTTAGTACAGTGCTCTGCACACAGTAAGTGCTCAGTAAATACGATTGAATGAATGAATGATTGAATGAATAGTAAGCGCTTAACAAATACCATCATTAATTAATCAATTACTGCTTCACCCCGTCTCGTCACTCACCCACCCACTTCACCTTCTCCTTAAGTCACTTAACTTCTCGGAGCCTCAGTTACCTCATCTGTAAAATGGGGATGATGACTGTGAGCCCCACATGGGGCAACCTGATCACCTTGTATTCGCCCTCCCCCTCGTGCTTAGAACAGTGCTTTGCACATAGTAAGCGCTTAACAAATGCCATTATTATTATTATTATTATTATTATTATTATTATTATTATTATTATTATTATTATCCTCTTCCTCCAGGGTCACTTCTAGTATGGGCCTGGGAATCACAGGACATGGGTTCTAATCCCAGCTCCGCCACATGTCTGCTGGGTGACCCTGGCCAAGTCACTTCACTTCTCTGGGCCTCCTTTCCCTCATCTGTAAAATGTGGAGTAATGGGGACAGGGACTGTGTCCAACCTGACTGGTGTAGTGGATAGAGCACGGGCCTGGGCTTCAGAAGATCATGGGTTTTAATCCCAGCCTTGCCACTTGTCTACTCTGTGACCTTGGGCAAGTCACTTGATGTCTCTGGGCCTCAGTTACCTCATCTGTAAAATGGGAATTGAGACTGTGAGCCCTGTGAGGGACAGGGATTGTGTCCAACTCAATTTCCTTGTACCCACCCCAGCACTTAGTGTATTACCTGGCACACAGTAAGCGCTTAAATACTACACTTATTATTATTATTAATATCTTGTATTTACCCCACTACACATTATTATTATTATGATGATTAATAACTTGTATTTACCCCAGCACTTAGAACAGTGCTTGGCACATAGGTAGGCACTTAACAAGTACCACAATTATTATTATTGGCTAAATAGTTCTTAAAAGAAAAACTTAAAGCACGCAAACCAAAAACAAGCAAACAGAAACCACTTGCATTGAACAGTGGATTTTTCCTTCCCAAACTACGTCAAAGTGACCTTCAAAAGGTGCCACCTTTATTTTGGTTCACCTCCCGGGCTTCTTCAGGGAAGCCGGGAAATGATTCCTGCCATCTCGGTCCGACAGAAAGGGTGGGAGGTGGGCCGGGGAAGAATCTCCAGGATTGGATAAATTCACCCAAGGGGGGAACAGACATCATCGGAGGGGGCAGAGCCCCATCCTTATTCCAAGACACCCCCCTCCTCACCCCCAAGAAGCAGGGCCGCTGCTGAACACGCATGCTCCGCTGCTTCTCCACCCTCTACTCCTCACCCCCTCCTCTCTCCTCTGTCTCTTTTCATCCCCCACCCTCTCCCTGCTCCAAACTGCGGCCTCTTTCCACCTCTCCTCCCCTTGCTTCGCCCTTTCCATGCCAGGCATCTGCGGAGAGAAGGAGGAGGGAGAGTCCCTTGGAGAAGGGCCGCAGGAGTAATAGCAGCATCCTAGAAGAGGCCCCCTCCCCATCACCCCCAGCATGCAGAGCCGTTAGTGGCTGTCCAGCAGATTGAGAGCCAGGCGGCCTTCATCTCCTCAGCCTTATTTCCCTGGGGTTTTCCAGACGGAGGGAAATGGAAACCCCGGCCAAGACATTTCCCCACGCTTCCTACTCTCTTTTCCTCTAACCCTGCTGATTTTCTGCGTTGGCCGAAGGCAACAACTTCCAGACTTCGGCAAAGAAGTAGACAGGTCTCTGTCCCTTCGTCATCGGGAAGGAGAGGTAAAAAAAAATAAAAGCTGCAGTTTTCTGGGCTCCCCCCATTCCCCATTCCTTGGCCTTTTGCGGGATTCAGAGGAGCCTGCCTTTGCGTTTCACAGTCACTCCCTCCGGCTTTTTGGTTTTCCTTCCCAGCGGACATGTAGGTTGAGGCTCAGTCAATCGATCAATGGTATTTATTGAGCGCTTACTCTGTGCAAAGCACTGTGCTAAGCACTTGGGAGAGTACAATTTAGCACAGTCGGTAGTCATGTCCCTTGCCCACAATGAACTTAGAGTCTAGAGGGGCTGGGTAGGAGGCTATAGGGGGATATGGAGGGACAGGTAGGGGAGGGGAGTGAAGAGGATTTAAAACAGGACAGATTTTAAATACTTTCTTTGCTCCGGTTCCTTCAGTAGACTGGGGAGAAGGGATTGGGAAATTCACATCCTCTGGGAGAGATGAGAATCTGGCACCCGTCCCCCATTTTTTGGGGGGACCACTAACATCCTGATTGGGGCCAGCTCCAAATATAGTTGAATTGCCTGATTTGGTATGCGGTTGTCCCATGAGTTCTAGCTACAGCTCTAGACCGTGAGCTCACTGTGGGCAGGGGATGTCTGTTTACTGTGGTATTGTGCGCTTAGTACAAAGCTCTGCACGCATCAAGTGCTCAATAAATACGATTGAATGAATGAATAGCAGTTGTCGGGCTGTGGGGATGTTGAAACCAGAACACGGCACAGTTCCCAGTGGCTCCCCTCTCTCCCACCCCTGGCCTCTAGCTTTCTTGTGAACGGTTTGCCCCTGAGAAAAGCTACTTTTTGGATTTCTTCCCACCCGGCATGGGGTGGAAGGGAGAAGCCCTGTGGAATCAGGGGTTCAGAGGACCCCATCCACTTCCCTTCACCCCCTAATTCTATAACCAGAACTTTTAGCATCATGTCTCTTTGCTTGACATTTTCATTGCATTCTCTCAACACTATGTTAGGAAATATTTGGACAGTGTTAACAGCCATTGGAAAACCTTTAGTACATATTTACTATTCTTTTTATTTTGTTAATGATGTGCATCCAGCTTTAATTCTATTTTCTGACGATTTTGACACCTGTCTACATGTTTTGTTTTGTTGTCTGTCTCCCCCTTCTAGACTGTGAGCCCATTGTTGGGTAGGAACCATCTCTATATGTTGCCGACTTGTACTTTCCCAAGTGCTTAGTACAGTGCTCTACACACAGTGAGTGCCCAATAAATACGATTGAATGAATGAATGAATTCTCCGTAATGCTCTATTTGGGGAACCCGGACAGACCTTTTGGGGTTAGGATAATTAAGGCAACATTTCACCTTTCCTAGGCAGAGATCCTCAGCGCTCTGTGAGCTAGAGCCACAGAGGGGGATATTAGAGTATGTGTGTGAGGTGGGGATATGGGGTGGGGCACCTGGAGGGGGAAGACAGGATAATACAGGAAGAAGGTGAGAGAGGATATGAGAAAAATATTGTCAATAATGATATGGTGATGATGATAATGACATTTAAGCCGTTACTATGTGCCAAGCAATGTTGTAAGTGCTGGGGTAGATACAAGGTAATCAGGTTGTCCCACGTGGGGCTCACAGTCTTAATCCCCATTTTCCAGATGAGGGAACTGAGGCCCAGAGAAGCAAAGTGACTTGCCCAAAGTCACACAGTTGACAAGTGGCGGAGCTGGGATTAGAACCCAGGACCTCTGATCCCAAGCCCAGGCTCTTTTCACTGAGCCACGATGATGATGCTGATGATGCTGATGGCATTTGTTAAGCACTTACTATGTGCCAAGCACTGTTGTAAGCCCTGGGGTAGATACAAGGTAATCAGGTTGTCCCACATGGGGCTCACAGTCTTAATCCCCATTTTACAGGTGAGTGAACTGAGGCCCGGAGAAGCAAAGTGACTTGCCTAAAGTCACACAGTTGACAAGTGGCGGAGCTGGGATTAGAACCCAGGACCTCTGATCCCAAGCCCAGGCTCTTTTCACTGAGCCACGATGATGATGATGATGATGGCATTTGTTAAGCACTTACTATGTGCCAAGCACTGTTGTAAGCCCTGGGGTAGATACAAGGTAATCAGGTTGTCCCACATGGGGCTCACAGTCTTAATCCTCATTTTACAGATGAGGTAGTTGCGGCCCAGAGAAGCTAAGTGACTTACCCAAAGTCACACGGCTGACAAGTGGCGGACCCGGGATTAGAACCCATGACCTCTGACTCCTAAGCCCGGGCTCTTTCCACTAAGCCGTGCTCACTCATCACCTTCAACTCCAGTGAGGTGGGCAGGGGAAGGGTGGAGGGAAGGGAAGGAAGCTAAGAAGCCGACAGATGCAACCTAACATCTGCAAATATATGCCTCTCACGGTCTCCTTGGGTTGCTCGGGCATAAATAATGGCATGGTGCAGGCCCAAAGGACATGGAAATCAGTCTACAACTCAGCAGGTCCTTAACGCCCGTGAGCAGCGTAGATCTGTACTCCGACTGAGGAAATCCTGCTGGGAAGGAGAAAATAGGATCCATATTGGTTGTGTTTTTCCCCACCCCCTGCCCCTTCTTTTTTCCTTTCCCCCACCCTCTGCACTTTCAGGTTTGTTAACTGAATGCCCACCGAGTGCACTGTGACGGAGCACTGATGACGATGATGATAGTATTTGTTAAGCGCTTACTATGTGTGAAGCACCGTTTTAAGCACTTGGGGGATACAAGGTGATCAGGTTGTCCCACATGGGGCTCACAGTCTTAATCCCCATTTTACAGATGAGGTAACTGAGGCACAGAGAAGTTACGTGACTTGCCCAAAGTCACACAGCTGATAAGTGGCAGAGCCGGGATTAGAACCCATGACCTCTGACTCCTAAGCCCGGGCTCTTTCCACTAAGCCATGCTCACTTATCACCTTCAATGCCAGTGAGGTGGTCAGGGGGTGGGTGGAGGGAAAGGAAGGAAGCCAAGAAGCCAACAGATACAGCCTAGCATCTGCAAATATATGCCTGTCAAGGTCTCCTTGGGTTGCTCGGGCATAATCAAGTTTTGGAGCTGGAATTAGAACCCATGACCTTTGACTCCCAAGCCCGTGCTCTTTCCACTGAGCCACACTGCTTCTCCATCATCATCATCATCAATCGTATTTATTGAGCACTTACTATGTGCAGAGCACTGTACTAAGCGCTTGGGAAGTACAAATTGGCAACATATAGAGACAGTCCCTACCCAACAGTGGGCTCACAGTCTAAAAGGGGGAGACAGAGAACAAACCAAACATACTAACAAAATAAAATAAATAGAATAGATAGGCACAAGTAAAATAAATAAATAAATAAATAGAGTAATAAATATGTACAAACATATATACATATATACAGGTGCTGTGGGGAAGGGAGGGAGGTAAGATGGGGGGATGGAGAGGGGGACGAGGGGGAGAGGAAGGAAGGGGCTCAGTGTGGGAAGGCCTCCTGGAGGAGGTGAGCTCTCAGCCGGGCCTTGAAGGGAGGAAGAGAGCTAGCTTGGCGGATGGGCAGAGGGAGGGCATTCCAGGCCCGGGGCCCAGTGCCCATCTATTCCAATTCGGTCCCAATGCTGTGATCATCTCTCTGGGTTGTTGGGTTTTTTTCCACCTCTGGGCCATTATAAAATGGTGTGGCTCAGTGGAAAGAGCCCGGGCTTGGGAGTCAGAAGCTGTGGGTTCTAATCCCGGCCACTTGTCAGCTGTGTGACTTGGAGCAAATCACTTCACTGGGCCTCAGTTACCTCATCTGTAAAATGGGGATGGAGACTGTGAGCCCCATGTGGGACAACCTGATCACCTTGTATTCCCCTCCAGTGCTTAGAACAGTGCTTTGCACATAGTAAGCGCTTAACAAATGCCATTATTATTATTATAAAATGTAAAAGAGTGCAATCTGGGGCCATAGAAAAAAGCTGAGCATACTCTCTAGCAAGGATGTATACCAGTGATTGAATATTCATTTGTCCAAAGGAAACATGTGTTCTCCTATGTGATAATAATAATAATAATGATAATTATGGTAATAATGGTATTTGTTAAGCCCTTACTCTGTGCCTAGGACTGTACTAAGTGTTGGGGTAGATACAATGCAATCAGATTGTACATTGTCCCATGTCCCACCTGCAGCTCATGGTCTAAGGAGAGGGAGAACCAGTATTAAAACTCCATTCATTCATTCAATCGTATTTATTGAGCGCTTACTGTGTGCAGAGCACTGTACTAAGTGCATGGGAAGTACAAGTTGACAACATATAGAGACGGTCCCTACCCAACAGCAGGCTCACAGTCTAGAAGGGGGAGATGGACAACAAAACGTATTAACAAAATAAAATAAATAGAATAAATATGTACAAATAAAATAAATAGAGTAATAAATACATACAAACATATATACAGGTGTATAAGTGTATATACAGGTGTTTCGATCTCACTTCTCTAGTCACATACTATAGAAATGATCCCTGAAAGTATAGTCAATTTACAAATGAGGAAGTTGAGGCCCAGAGAAGTCAAGTCATTTGCCCAAGATCACACAGCAGGCAAGGGGCAGAGCAGGAATTAAATATCAGGTCTCCTGATTCCCGTTCCCTTAGGCCATGCTACTTTTCATTCGTTGTCCCCATAAAGCCCAAATGGACTACCGCCAACCTCTTGCCCCGCCTTGCCTCTGGCCTGAAACGTTTTCCCTCTTCATATCATCATCATCATCATCATCATCATCAATCGTATTTATTGAGCGCTTACTATGTGCAGAGCACTGTACTAAGCGCTTGGTAAGTACAAATTGGCAACATATAGAGACAGTCCCTACGCATCACTGGGCTCACGGTCTAAAAGGGGGAGACAGAGAACAAAACCAAACATACTAGCAAAATAAAATAAATAGAATAGATATGTACAAGTAAAATAAATAAATAGAGTAATAAATATGTACAAACATATATACATATATACAGGTGCTGTGGGGAAGGGAAGGAGGTAAGATGGGGGGATGGAGAGGAGGACGAGGAAAGTCATATCCGAAAGACTATGACTTTTCCCCCTTTCAAAGCCTTATTGAAGGCCCATCTCCTCCAAGAAGCCTTCCCTGACTAAGCCCTCCTTTTCTCTTCTCCTCCTCCCTTCTGCACCACCCTGACTTGCTCCCTTTATTCACCCCCCTTCCTAGTCCCATAGCACTTCTGTCCATATCTGTAATTTTATTAATTTCTACTAATGCCTGTCTCCCCCTCTAGACCGTAAGCTCATTGTGGAATTTTATTAATTTCTACTAATGTCTGTCCCCCCCCTCTAGACCGTAAGCTCATCGTGGACAGGGAATGAGTCTGTTATATTGCTGCGGCGTACTCTCCCAAGCACTTAGTACAGTGCTCTGCGCACAGTAAGTGCTCAATAAATATGATAGACTGCCTAACTGTAGGCTAGTAGTAGAGGAGGCCCAAGGGAGAAGCTGACAGGATGTAGAAGTAAGTGGGATTTTCCTGGCGAGAAGAGGTGGTGGGTAAGCTGGCTGGGTGGAATGTCTTTAGCACTTACAGTGGTCCAGAAGAGCCCGGGCTTTGGAGTCAGAGGTCATGGGTTCAAATCCCGGCTCTGCCACTTTTGTCAGCTGTGTGACTTTGGGCAAGTCACTTAACTTCTCTGGGCCTCAGGTACCTCATCTGTAAAATGGGGATTAAGACTGTGAGCCCCCCGAGGGACAACCTGATCACCTTGTAACCTCCCCAGCGCTTAGAACAGTGCTTGACACATAGTAAGTGCTTAATAAATGCCATCATTGTTATTATTATTACTGTTCAAAGCACTGCTTTGCACATAGTAAGTGCTTAATAAATGCCATCATTTTTATTATTATTACTAAACTCTGGGGTGGATTATGTTGCCAACTTGTACTTCCCAAGCGCTTAGTACAGTGCTGTGCACACAGTAAGCGCTCAATAAATACGATTGAATGAATGAATGAATGAATATAAGCAAATCAGATTAGACACAGTCCCTGTCCCACATGGGGCTCACAGTGTAAGCTTTTTCAATCAATCAATCAATCAATCAATCAATCATATTTATTGAGTGCTTACTGTGTGCAGAGCACTGTACTAAGCGCTTGGGAAGTACAAGTTGTCAAGTTTCGAGTCAGGGAACATGTCTACCAATTCTGCTGGGCTGTACTCTCCCAAGCAATTAGTACAGTGCTCCGAATAAATACCACCGATTGATTGATTGATTGCTAATGTAAGATCACTGTGGACAGGGAATGTATCTGTTTATTGTCATATAATAATAATAATGATAATAATGGCATTTATTAAGTGCTTACTATGTGCAAAGCACTGTTCTAAGCACTGGGGAGCTTACAAGGTGATCAGGTTGTCCCACGTGGGGCTCACAGTCTTAATCCCCATTTTACAGATGAGGTAACTGAGGCATAGAGAAGTGAAGCGACTTGCCCAAAGTCACCCAGCTGACAATTGGCGGAGCAGGTATTTGAACCCATGACCTCTGACTGCAAAGCCCGTGCTCTTTCCACTGAGCCACGCTGCTTCTCTAATTCTCTAATGCTTCTCATATTGTACTCTCTTAAGTACAATGGTACAGTGCTTTGCACACAGAAAGAGCTCAGTTAATACAATTATTATTCAATTCATACAATTCATACAATTCACTGAATGAATGAATGTGTACAGAACCCTGTACTAAACGCTGTGAGAGAATACGCAGGTAGAATTTAGACATGGTCCCTGTGGCTCCGGGGGCTCACTACCCAAGTCAATCAGTCTTTAGTGCAGGAGGGCTTTGGAGTCAGAGGTCATGGGTTCAAATCCCGGCTCTGCCAATTGTCAGCTGTGTGACTTTGGGCAAGTCACTTCACTTCTCTGGGCCTCAGTTACCTCATCATGCTTAATGGGGATTGAGACTGTGAGCCCCCTGTGGGACAACCTGATCGTCTTGTAAACTCCCCAGCGCTTAGAACAGTGCTTTGCACATAGTAAGCACTTAATAAATGCCATTATTATTATTATCATCATTATTATTAGGGGATGGAGTGCGGGCCTGAGAGTTAGGAGGTCATGGGTTCTAATCCCGGCTCTGCCACTTGTCTGCTGGGTGACCTAGGGCAAGTCACTTCACTTCTCTGGGCCTCAGTTACCTCGTCTGCATAATGGGGATTGAGACTGCAAGCCCCACGTGGGACAGGGACTGTTTCCAGCCTGATTTGCTTGGATCCACTCCCGTGCTTAGTACAGTGCCTGGCACATAGTAAGCACTTAATACATAGAATTATTAAAAAATTTGACAATAAACCCATCCCCTGCCCACAACGAACTTACAGTCTAGAGGACTGTAATACCACAGTAATAATTGTGATGTCTGCTAAATGTTTACTCTGGGCCAAGCACCGTACTATGCGCTGGGGTAGATACAAGATCCTCAGGTTGGACACTGTCTCTGTTCCACACGGAGCTCACCGTCAAAGTAAGAGGGTGAACGGCGTGGCTCAGGGGAAAGAGCCTGGGCTTTGGAGTCAGAGGTCATGGGTTCAAATTCCGGCTCCACCAATTGTCAGCTGGGTGACTTTGGGCGAGTCACTTCACTTCTCTGAGCCTCACTTACCTCATCTGTAAGATGGGGATTAAGACTGTGAGCCCCCTGTGGGAACAACCTGGTCACCTTATCTATTTGTATTAATGTCTGTCTCCCCCTCTAGACCGTGAGCTCGTTGTTGGGTAGCGACCGTCTCTATATTTTGCCAACTTGTACTTCCCAAGCGCTTAGTACAGTGCTCCGCACACAGTAAGCGCTCAATAAATACGATTGAATGAATGAATGAGGGAGAACTACCAGAGGATTGTAGTCTGAGACACTGAAGCTAAAGAGATGGCATCATAACCTAACAATGAAGGCAGGAATGGTCAGCGGAGGGGAGTTGTGGAATCTTTTTTCAGCAGGCCTTTAAAAGATCAAGCTTGAAGATGGGGGGAGGGATAGAGGAGGAAAGGGCTGGGGATTTGAGAGGTTAGATAGTCCCTCGAGGTAATTCCACCAGGTCACTGGGAATGTCACCTTCCCACCTAGCTTGGGTCGAACAGGAACCAACATCAAGGGGATTCGCTCGTGTCTGTGGTGCTGAGGCCTCTCTGCTTCGTCATCAATGGCTGATTGCATGAGAGGCTACAATTCCCCTCCATCCCCCACAGCCCTTTGGCTACATACATCCTACTGCTATAGGATCCCCTCCATCCCCCACAGCACCTGTATATATGTATATATCAATCAATCAATCAATCGTATTTATTGAGCGCTTACTGTGTGCAGAGCACTGGACTAAGCACTTGGGAAGTACAAATTGTTTGTACATATTTATAACATAAATAAATATGTTTATAACAACCATAAATATGTTAGTACATATTTATTACTCTATTTATTTATTTATTTTACTTGTACATATCTATTCTATTTATTTTATTTAGTTAGTATGTTTGGTTTTGTTCTCTGTCTCCCCCTTTTAGACTGCGATCCCACTGTTGGGTAGGGACTGTCTCTATATGTTGCCAACTTGTACTTCCCAAGCGCTTAGTACAGTGCTCTGCCCACAATAAGCGCTCAATAAATACGATTGATTGATTGATTGATAGGAAACTGTCAGAGCTAAGCCTACTGTAGCACAGAAGCAGATTCTAGCAGTGTTAGGGCTCCTGCTATGCTCCTGATTCTCTCAGAGATCCTTCCAGGCCTGGAGATAATATCAATGCCTTCAGAAAAACTTGTGTTGTCAGAAATGGCCTGATTTCCTTGAGCAGGGTTTTTAGCATGCTTTGATTTCCTAGAAGCTGTTCAGAAACCTTAGCGTGGTCCTGAACTGTGCAAAAATCACTGGTTTTCATGTCCGTCTGTCTCTAGATACGGCCAAAGAGAGATTTTTGCGGTTGGCAATGTCTGTTTTTTGCCGACCATTCTGGTATCTGCATGTGTTTGATGTGGAAATAGATTTGATCTGGCCAGATGCCAATTTGGAATTTGTTGAGAATAGACTATTCTGTAAATAGTATAAAAAATGAAAGCTCGATAGTGACTGGAGTCATTTTGACTTGTGGAACAAAAGCTGAACGGCAGAAATCATTTGGAAAATATTCTTCACTTGGAAAATGTCAAATCGCATTTAGTACTCTTTAACTGTGCTGGTTTCACTGTGTAGGATATGGAAGTCCTGTAATTAGAGTTCAAACTGAATTTGTGGCTTCTTCTGCATTTGGTCAAAACCTATCTATATTCAACATGGTATTAGAAATTGGTTCTGTGAATATGGCATTTAAATAAATATTACTTTCAAGATAGATGCAAATTTGCATTTTGCACATTACACTCATGCATGCTACTCAACAGGAACTATTTTCAGTACTCACCATGACTACTTTAATGCAATACCTTTCATTTCTAATTGGCTTACAAAAGCTAACAGAAATAAATGAATATTGCAATTCAGTGTGCAGTCATTTTCTGCTAATCATAATAATAATGGTATTTGTTAAGCACTTACTATGTGCAAAGCACTGTTCTAAGCACTGGGGAGGTTACAAGGTAATTAGGTTGTCCCACGGGGGGCTCACAATTTAAATTTCCATTTTATAGATGAGGTAACTGAGGCCCAGAGAAGTTAAGTGACTTGCCCAAAGTCACACAGCTGACAGTTGGTGGAGCGGGAATTTGAACCCATGACCTCTGACTCCAAAGCCCATGCTTTTTCCCCTGAGCCAAAGTTGCAATTTCTGCAACTTTAAGAAGTTGCAATCAATTTCTCAAAATAAGTTTTCCTATTATTTTGCTTTTCAACCTAGAAATCCTTCAAAATTGAACTGGATTAATAAGCTCCCTGACCTGAATTCATGCAGGCTTGGCCTGGAAAAGGGAGAGTTCAGTAGAGAGAAGGGCACCTGAAGGAGAAGAGTCAGAGACAGTGTTAGTGAGGCTATTATATCTATTTTTTTATTTTTTATTATGCTACAGTCATCAGTTCAGCCATTGGGGGATTTTCTGTTCCTTGTGTGGACTAGTGGATAGAGCCCAAACATGGGAGTCAGAAGGACCTGGGTTCTAATCCCAGCTCTGCCACTTGTCTGCTGTGTGACCTTGGGCAAGCCACTTCACTTCTCTGGGCCTCAGTTCCCTCATCTGTCAAATGGGGATTGAGACTGTGAGCCCCACATGGGACAGTGACTGTGTCCAACCTGATTTGCTTGTATCCACCCCAGAGCTTCGTACAGTGCTTGGCACATAGTAAGCGTTTAACAAATACCACACATTATTATTATTATTATTGTTACCTTGCATCTATCCAGTGCTTAGAACAGTGCCTGGAACATAGTAAGAGCTTAACAAATACCATTATTACTATTATTATTATTACCTCCTATAATTATCATATTATTATTATTACTATTATTATTATTACCTCCTATAATTTCAAATGACTAGACTTGGATTAGCATATTTGGACACATAATTAGGAGGACTAATTCTCTGGAGAAGACACTAATGCTTCTCTGGAGAAGACACTAATGCTTAGAAAAAATTCAGGGAAAACATGGAGGAGGTAGACAGGAAGCTAGATGGATAGAGACCATAACAATGATAACAGAAGAACCATTAGAAAGGTTATGGATTATTTCTTTTTTAATGGCATTTATTAAGCGCTTACTATGTGCAAAGCACTGTTCTAAGCGCTGAACAGTTTATGGCAGAAACAGTTTATGGCAGAAGACGGGACTTTCTGGAGAAAATATATCCATAGAGTTGCTGGGAATCAGAAATGACTTGACGGCACTTGATAATAATTACAATTTCTTTATTATTTCCTCGAGGCACCTTAAACATTGTTCTGCGCACAATAGGTGATGGTCTGTTGATGTGGATACTGATACAAGTGGACAGCTTTTCTGCTACTTTCAAGCTACATTTTCCTCATTAACACAAATATAGGCCAGAGATTCATCCAAAGATGTGGGATCCCTAAGAAACCGATAAAAGTCAAGTGTTCACGCTGATTCCTTTCCATGGCTTGCTTTTTTAGAAAGTAACCAGTAACACCAGAGAAGCAGCGTGGCTCAGTGGAAAGGGCACGGGCTTGGGAGTGAGAGGTCATGGGTTCAAATCCCAGCTCTGCCAATTGTCAGCTGTGTGACTTTGGGCAAGTCACTTAACTTCTCTGTGCCTCAGTTACTTCATCTGTAAAATGGGGATTAAGACTGTGAGCCCCACGTGGGACAACCTGATCATCTTGTATCTCCCCCAGAGCTTAGAACGGTGCTTGGCATATAGTAAGCACTTAACAAATGCCATCGTTATTACTATTATAATTAATAGTATATTTAATATTTTAATATTTATTACTCTATTTTATTTGTACATATTTATTCTATTTATTTGATTTTGTTAATATGTTTTGTTTTGTTCTCTGTCTCCCCCTTCTCGACTGTGAGCCCGCTGTTGGGTAGGGACCGTCTCTGTTGCCAACTTGTACTTCCCAAGCGCTTAGTACAGTGCTCTGCACACAGTAAGCGCTCAATAAATACGATTGAATGAATGAATGAATATTACTATTACCACTGTCCTTTGCAATTTCCCAATATCATGAACCTAAGTCTCTGAGAGGAGGGGATAGAGTGTGCCAAAATGACTAGTAGAAAGAGCACAGGACGGAGGGTCTAGAGACTTGGGTTCTAATCCCAGCTCCGTCACTTACCAGCTGTGTGACCATGGGCAGGTCTCAACTTCTCTGTGTCTCATTTTCCTCATCTGTAAAATTAATGCCAGTTCTCCCTCTCCATCAGACTGTGAGCCCTATGTGGGACAGGGAATGTGCCTGGCTGGTTTATTCTATACCTACCACAGTAAATTCTTCTTTTTATTATTAACAATTATTATTGTACTTGTTAAGAACTTATTCTGGGCCAAGCACTGTGCTAAACACTGGAGCTGATACACTATAAGGAAAGTGGACACAGTTCCTGTCCCATATCGGGTTTACAGTCTAAAGGGACGGGACAACAGTAATTAATCCCAATTATACAAATGAGCAGAGTGGCCTGGTGCTTAGGAATCAGAAATGACTTGACGGTACTTGATAATAATTGCAATTTCTTTTTTATTTCCTCGAGGCGCCTTAAACATTGTTCTGCGCACAATAGGTGATGGTCTGTTGATGTGGATACTGATACAACTGGACAGCTTTTCTGCTACTTTCAAGCTACATTTTCCTCATTAATGCAGATATAGGCCAGAGATTCATCCCAAGATGTGGGATCCCTAAGAAACCGATAAAAGTCAAGTGTTCTCGCTGATTCCTTTCCATGGCTTGCCTTTTTAGAAAGTAACCAGTAACACCAGAGAAGCAGCGTGGCTCAGTGGAAAGAGCACGGGCTTGGGAGTCCGAGGGGCTGGGTTCTAATCCTGATTCCACCACATACCTGCTGTGTGACCCTAGGCAAGACACTTAACTTCTCTGTGCTTCAGTTCCCTCATCTACAAAATGGGAATTCAATACCTATTCGTCCTCCTGCTTTGACTGTAAGCCCCATGTGGGAGCTGATAATAATAGTAATAATAATGATGGTGATGATAATTGTGGTATTTGTTAAACACTTACCGGGTGCCAGGCACTGTGCTAAGCACTGGGGTGAATACAAGCTAATCTGTGTTGGACACAGTCCCTGACCCATGATCTGGTATTTATCCCCAGTGCTTGGCACATAGTAAGCGGTCAACAAATACCACAATTATGAGGCAACTGAAGGACAGAGTAGTTAAATGACTTGTCACACAGAATTATTATCAATAATTTATTTTATTCTCCCTATTCTCCTTCTTAGTTAGACTGTGAGCCACACGAGAGACAAATGAAGCTGACCTGATTATCTGTATCTACCTCAGTTCTCAGTACAGTGTTAGGCACATAATAAGTGCCTAATGATTGTTATTAATTGATATTACCACTTAATCTTAGGTTTGCTAAGGACTGCAAAGCTAATGTAGTCTATCCCTTTGCTCCAAGATAGGACTGAATCTAAATCATTTAAGAATGGTATGTGTCTATTCAGTTCTTAAGTATCTCCAACAGTAATAACTGTGGTTCTTGTTAAGCACTTACTATGTACCAAGTACTGTACTAAGCACTAGGATAGATACACCTGTCTACTTTTTTTGCTTTGTTGTCTGTCTCCCCCTTCTAGACCGCGAGTCCGTTGTTGGGTAGGGACCGTCTCTATTTGTTGCTGATTTGTACTTCTCAAGCGCTTAGTACAGTGCTCTGCACACAGTAAGCACTCAATAAATACGATTGAATGAATGAATGAAAGGACCTGAGTTCTAGTTCTGGCTCTGCCACTTGTCTGTTGAGTGACTGGATAAGTCACCCAAATTCTCTGGGCCTCACGGTTACTTCATCTATAAAATGGGGAGTAAGACTGTAAGCCCCACATGAGACAGGGACTGTGTCCAACCTGATAAACTTTTATCTACCACAGTGCCTGGCATAAAGTAAGTGTTGAAAAAATACAAAAAGAGGTGAAAGTTTTTTTACCTTCCACACTGTGATGCAGCTCTCTGATTGACCTGGAAGTCTGGGGTGATTTCTGTGCCTGTGAATGAAGCTAAATTTTGCTCAACCTTAAGCTGTCTCTTCCAGAAGGGCTCTTTTCAGCAGATCCATCACAATAGGAAAGCAGCTGCTGTCATTCCTTTAAAAGCTTTTTAATCACAGCTGTTTGGTTTGCGCCTTATGATGTTCATTTCCTTTTTGCCTACGTTAATGATGGGAAGTAAATGGCTTTTCCAAGGCTCTTTCTCTTGACTCTTTAAAATACCACCATGCCGTGGAGAGAGCTCAAACATTTACAAAGCCTATTTAAACTAAAACCCAATTTTAAATCTCTAGTCTTCTCGAGAAAATGAAATCACTGCAAATGAAATGCTCCCAATTTGAAGCCACCACTGTGGCAGGGAACGTGTCTTTTTATTGCCATAGTTTACTCTCCCTAGCACTTAGTACAGTGTTTCGCACACAGTAAGTGCTCCATAAATATGATTTGACTGACTAAGGATTAGGTATTGGCAAGAGTTTGATCTAATTTAGTTTTACGAACACATTACACGTTGCCACTGGGGCTTGCACTAGCATAGCCCTGAACTGCCAGCTTGTTAACAATAACAAAAATAATTGTGGTGTTTGTAAAGCGCTTACTACATACCATTCATTCATTCAATAATATTTATTGAGCGCTTACTGTGTGCAGAGCACTGTAGTAAGTGCTTGGGAAGTACAAGTTGGCAACATATAGAGCCGGTTCCTACCCAACAGTGGGCTCACAGTCTAGAACAGGCACTGTACTAAGTGCTGGATACTAGCAAATTCATTCATTCATTCATTCAATCATATTTATTGAGCACTTACTGTGTGCAGAGCACTGTACTAAGCGCTTGGGAAGTACAAGTTGGCAACATATAGAGATGGTCCCTACTCAACATTGGGCTCACAGTTTAGAGGGGGGAGACAGACAAAACAAAACATGTGGACAGGTGTCATCAGAATAAATAGAAGTAAAGCTAGATCAATCAATCAATCGTATTTATTGAGCACTTACTGTGTTCAGAGCACTGCACTAAGCGCTTGGGAAGTACAAGTTGGCAACATATAGAGACAGTCCCTGCCCAACAGTGGGCTCACAGTCTAAAAGGGGGAGACAGAGAACAAAACCAAATATACTAACAAAATGAAATAAATAGAATAGATATGTACAAGTAAAATAAATAAATAAATAAATAGAGTAATAAATATGTACAAACATATATACATATATACAGGTGCTGTGGGGAAGGGAAAGAGGTAAGATGGGGGAGGGAGAGGGGGATGAAGGGGAGAGGAAGGAAGGGGCTCAGTCTGGGAAGGCCTCCTGGAGGAGGTGAGCTCTCAGTAGGGCCTTGAAGGGAGGAAGAGAGCTAGCTTGGCGGATGGGCAGAGGGAGGGCATTCCGGGCCAGGGGGAGGATGTGGGCCGGGGGTCGATGGTGGGACTGGTGAGAACGAGGCCTAACGGTGAGGAGATTAGCGGCGGAGGAGCGGAGGGAGCGGGCTGGGCTGGAGAAGGAGAGAAGGGAGGTGAGGTAGGAGGTGGTGAGGGGATGGACAGCCTTGAAGCCAAGAGTGAGGAGTTTTTGCCAATGAGGTTGGACCCAGTCCCTGTCCCACGTGGGGCTCACAGTCTTTATCCCCATTTTACAGACGAGGTAACTGAAGCCCAGAGAAGTGAAGTGACTTGCCCAAGGTCACACAGCAGACAAATGGCAGAGCTGGGATTAGAACCCATGACCTTCTGACTCAGAGGCCTGGCTCTCTCCATTGTGCCGTGCTGCTCTTTGAATTAAGCTCCCAGTTTGTGGGAGCCATTTGCTGCTCGTGATGTTCGTGAACAATTGGCGTGGGCGCACGGCACTCAGTGTTTGTAGATTTAAAGAGAAGACCGTGTGACCTAGTATTCATTCATTCAATCGTATTTATCGAGCGCTTACTGTGTGCAGAGCACTGTACTAAGCATTTGGAAAGTACAATTCGGCAACAGAGACAATCCCTACCCAACAATGGGCTCACAGTCTAGAAGGGGGAGACGGACAACAAAACAAAAGAAGTAGGCATCAATAGCATCGAAATAGATAAATAGAATTATAGATATATGCACAATTGTAGATATACAACACCCCCGCCTTACCTCCTTCCCTTCCCCACAGCACCTGTATATATGTATATGTGTTTGTACATATTTATTACTCTATTTATTTTTTTATTTTACTTGTACATAGCTATTCTATTTATTTTATTTTGTTAATATGTTTGGTTTTGTTCTCTGTCTCCCCCTTCTAGACTGTGAGCCCACTGTTGGGTAGGGACCGTCTCTATACGTTGCCAACTTGGACTTCCCAAGCGCTTAGTACAGTGCTCTGCACACCGTAAGCGCTCAATAAATACGATTGATTGATTGATATACTGTAGAATGAACACGGGCCTGGGAGCCAGAAGACCTGGATTCGAATCCCAGTTGTAACACACGCCTGCTTTGTGACATTGAACGAAGTGACTAACAACTCTGCACCTCCATTTCTTTAACTGTGAAATGGGGATTCGATACTTGATATCTTGATCGATACTTGATCTCTTGATCCCTCTAGACTGTAAGCTCATTGTGGGCGGGGAATGTGTCTACCAACTCGATTTCCTTGTATCCACTCCAGTGCTTAGTACGGTACCTGGCGCGTAGTAAGCTCTTAACAAATACCATTATTATTATACTATTATAATAATTATAATTTTATAATATGTAACAATATATGATATAATATATAATATGATAATTATAATATTATCATTATGGTCTGTTATATTGCACTCTTCCAAATGCTTAGTATAGTGCTCTGCACACAGTAAGCACTCAAATATGATTGGTTGATCTCCCTCCTACATAGACTGCGAGCCCCATGTGGGACCTGATGATCTTGTCTCTACCCCAATAATTAGAACAGTGTTTGACATATAGTAAGTGCGTAACGACTGCCTTTTTTTTAAAAAAAAAGACAGATGTATGACATTCCAGCACTTCTCCAGAACTCACTGTTACGTAATCAACAGCTCCATCTTGGCAGTAGCCCATTAGCAACTAAGCTCTACAATCCCTCCCAGCTGTGGAGCCACCTTTTTTTTCATGGTCTTTGTTAAGCGCTTAATATGAGCCAGGCAATGTTCTAAATGCTAGGATAGATACAAGATCAATCAATCAATCATTCGTATTTATTGAGCGCTTACTGTGTGCAGAGCACTGTACTAAGCGCTTGGGAAGTACACGTTGGCAACATATAGAGACGGTCCCTACCCAACAGTGGGCTCACAGTCTCAAAGGGGGAGACAGAGAACAAAACCAAACGTACTAACAAAATAAAATAAATAGAATAGATATGTACAAGTACAATAAATAAATAAATAGAGTAATAAATATGTACAAACATCTATACATATATATGTACAAGATGATACAAAGAAGTTAAGTGACTTACCCAAGGTCATACAGCAGACAGGTAGCAGAGCTGGATTAGAAGCCAGGTCCTTCTGATTCCCAGGCCTGTGCTCTTTCAGCTAGATAATGCTGCTTCGCATTCATTCATTCGATCGTATTTATCGAGCGCATAGTGTGCGCAAAACACTGCACTAAGAGCTTGGGAGAGTACGATACAACAACAAACAGACACATCCCCTGCCCACAACAAGCTCATATTTCCACTGCCAAGGTGGATTTCTGGGCGGTAGTTGGATTTTGACCATCCCCTTGGAATGGGAGGTCTATCTCTTCAGGTGTGTCTGTTGTGGCTTTAAAAAATAAAATGCAGCATCATCTAGAGAAAATAGCACAGGGCTGAGAGTCAGAGGACCTAGGTTCTAATCCTGACCCCACCACTTCAATCAATCAATCAATCCTATTTATTGAGCGCTTACTGTGTGCAGAGCACTGGACTAAGTGCTTGGGAAGCACAAATTGGCAACATATAGAGACAGTCCCTACCCAACAGTGGGCTCACAGTCTAAAAGGGGGAGACAGAGAACAAAACCAAACATACTAACAAAATAAAATAAATAGAACAGATATGTACAAGTAAAATAAATAAATAAATAGAGTAATAAATCTGTACAAACATATATACATATATACAGGTGCTGTGGGGAAGGGAAGGAGGTAAGATGGGGGGATGGAGAGGGGGACGAGGGGGAGAGGAAGGAAGGGGCTCAGTCTGGGAAGGCCTCCTGGAGGAGGTGAGCTCTCAGTAGGGCCTAACCACTTGTCTGTTGTATGATCTTGGGCAAGTCACTTCACTTCTCTGTAGCTCAGTTCCCTCATTTGTAAAATGGGGGTTAAAACTGTAAGCCTCATGTGGGTTAGGAACTGTGTCATCATCATCATCATCATCATCATCAATCATATTGATTGAGCGCTTACTATGTGCAGAGCACTGTACTAAGCGCTTGGGAAGTACAAATTGATTGTCCAACCTGAATGTATTGTGTCTATGCACCGCAGCACTTAGTACAGAATCTGGCACGTAGTAAGCGCTTAACAAATTCCATTTTAAAAAGAGGCAGCATTGTCCCTCTTTGCTTGTGGCTCAGTGGAAAGAGCACGGGCTTGGAAGTCAGAGGTCAATCAATCAATTGTATTTATTGAGCGCTTACTGTGTGCAGAGCATTGTACTAAGCGCTTGGGGAAGTACAAGTTGGCAACATATAGAGACAGTCCCTACCCAACAGTGGGCTCACAGTCTAAAAGGGGGAGACAGAGAACAAAACCAAACAAACCAAACCACAAACCAAAACCAGAGAACAAAACCAAAGGTCATGGGTTCTTATCCCGGCTCTGCCGCTTGTCAGCTGTGTGACCTTGGGCAAGTCACTTAACTTTTCTGTGCCTCAGTTACCTGATCTGGAAAATGGGGATTAAGACTGTGAGCCCCACGTGGGACAACCTGATTACCTTGTATCCTCCCAGTGCTCAGAACAGTGCTTGGCACATAATAAGCCTTTCGCAAATGCCATTATTATTATTGTGACAAGGAATGGGCCGTGACTTCTGAAGGGGATTTAGTAAGCGCTCAATAAATACGATTGATGATGATGATGATGATGATTTAGCTGTGACCTGCTGGGAGACCAGAGTGGGGGAGATACCGGCCTGCCGGATGACAGTAACAAATAGAGGTGGCTATTTCGGAGCGGCACTGAAATCGGAGAAGCGGAATCATCAACCGCCCCTCGAGACCCAAACTGCAGTTGTCCCGGCCCATGAGAGGACAATCTTTCGGGTGAACGATATGCTCAATTCTTTGTTTTCACAGTATTTAATAATGATGGCATTTGTTAAGCGCTTACTATGTGCAAAGCACTGTTCTAAGCGCTGGGGGGATACAAGGTGATCGGGTTGTCCCACCTGGGGCTCCCAGTCTTAATCCCCATTTTACAGATGAGGGAACGGAGGCTCAGAGGAGTTAAGTGACTTGCCCAAGGTCACACAGCAGACATGTGGCAGAGCCGGCATTCGAACCCAAGACCTCTGACTCCAAAGCCCGGGCTCTTTCCACTGAGCCATGCTAAGTGCCCGCTATGTTCTAGTCACTGTACTAAATTTTGAGGTAGATACAAGGTTGGACACGGCCCATGTCCCACGTGGGGCTCACGGTCTTAATCCCCATTTTACAGATGAGTTAACTGAGGCCCCGAGAAGTGAAGTGACTTACCCAAGGTTACACAGAAAACAAGTGCCAGAGCTGGGATTCAAACCCAGGTTCCTCCGACTCTCAGCTTGTATGCTGCCCACTAAGCCACGCTGCTTCTCAATGTGAAAAAGCTGTTGGTCATATGTGGTCTTTTGGGGCACACCCATGAACGTACGCAGCGTGGCTCAGTGGAAAGAGCCCGGGCTTTGAGTCAGAGGTCATGGGTTCAAATCCCGGCTCCGCCAATTGTCAGCTGTGTGACTGTGGGCAAGTCACTTCACTTCTCCTATTTTGTTAGTATGTTTGGTTTTGTTCTCTGTCTCCCCCTCTTAGACTGTGAGCCCACTGTTGGGTAGGGACTGTCTCTATATGTTGCCAACTTGTACTTCCCAAGCGCTTAGTACAGTGCTCTGCACACAGTAAGCGCTCAATAAATACGATTGATGGATTGATTCTCTGGGCCTCAGTTCCCTCATTTGTCAAATGGGGATGAAGACTGTGAGCCCCACGTGGGACAACCTGATCACTTTGTAATAATAATAATAATGTTGGTATTTGTTAAGCGCTTACTATGTGCAAAGCACTGTTCTAAGCGCCGGGGGGAACACAAGGAGATGAGGTTGTCCCACGTGGGGCTCACAGTCTTAATCCCCATTTTCCAGATGAGAGAACTGAGGCACAGAGAAGTGAAGTGACTTGCCCAAGGTCACACAGCAGACATGTGGGGGAGGTGGGATTCGAACCCATGACCTCTGCCTCCCAAGCCCGCGCTCTTTCCACTGAGCCACGCCGCTTCTTCTTTGTTTCCTCCCCAGCACTTAGAACAGTGCTTTGCACATAGTAAGTGCTTAACAAATACCATCATCATATGCAAAGGCTATAATTGGTAGCACCACCTTTGAATGTGAAGGAAAAGGATGTACCAGGAAATGTTCCATTTCCTTCATCATCATCAATCGTATTTATTGAGCGCTTACTGTGTGCAGGGCACTGTACTAAGCGCTTGGGAAGTACAAGTTGGCAACATACAGAGACAGTCCCTACCCAACAGTGGGCTCACTGTCTAAAAGGGGGAGACAGGGAACAAAACCAAACATACTAACAGAATAAAATAAATAGAATAGATATGTACAAGTAAAATAAATAAATAGAGTAATAAATATGCACACACATATATACATATATACAGGGGGAGACAGAGAACAAAACCAAATTTCCTTCAGTCCTCTCCCCCTCCCCCTCCCCCTCGCCCCCCTCTCCATCCCCCCATCTTACCTCCTTCCCTTCCCCACAGCACCTGTATATATGTATATATGGTTGTACATATTTATTACCCTATTTATTTATTTTACTTGTACATTTCTATCCTATTTATTTTATTCTGTTGGTATGTTTGGTTCTGTGCTCTGTCTCCCCCTTTTAGACTGTGAGCCCACTGTTGGGTAGGGACTGTCTCTATGTGTTGCCAATTTGTACTTCCCAAGCGCTTAGCACAGCGCTCTGCACATAGTATGCGCTCAATAAATACGATTGATTGATTGATTGATTGACTGTCTCCCCCTTTTAGACTGTGAGCCCACTGTTGGGTGGGGACTGTCTCTATGTGTTGCCAATTTGTACTTCCCAAGCGCTTAGTACAGCGCTCTGCACATAGTATGCGCTCAATAAATACGATTGATTGATCGATTGATTGATTGATTCAGTCTTTGCAACTAATAGGGAATCAACTGGAGCTCTTTGATCAATTATCGTACGTATTTTCATGTACACACCACACAAACACTCCACACACCCACTGAATTAATCGCTTCTAACACTTTGCCGAGAGTGTCCTCAGTTTGTGCATAATTTCTCTGGGTTTTGGCTAGGGTGCCTGACACCTATATAATAGTATTTATTCTCACCATCTGTTCTTCTGCGTGACAACAATCCTCCCTCCAACTGGGAGAATGCCAAAAACTAGAGCTTCGTTTGACTTTTTTTGTGACCATTCTCACAGTAATCTTTTTCAGTTTTGGGGGGAATTCTCCAAACTGCCCCAGACAGAATTCCAAGGGAGTTTAGAAACTTTTCATTTTCCCAAACCTTCGGGTTACCTTTGGTTTTTGATGTAAAAGGCCGGGTTCCTTCAGGATGGGATCGGAAGCAATTTTATTAGTTTTACACAGTGGATTTGTCTTTCAAAGCTAGAACTGGGATTGGCAATTTAAAGACCCCAAAATGGGGCATTTTCAGTCATTTTGGCTAGTTCAGGAAGCCCTGAGTAGGTCTTGACTGCCTGCCATCTTCGCCACCGTAAGGAACTCAACAATTTTCCTGAGCTCCTGCCACTCGGTGAATCAATCCGAGGTATTTATCAGGTGCGTACTATGTGCGGAGCACAGCACTAAGCACTTGTAAAATAGAATAAAAGTAAAATAGAATAAATAGACATGAACCTTGCCCTTGAGGAGATTACAGTCTAGTGGGAGAGAGACACAAAATAATAATAATAATAATAATGGCATTTATTAAGCGCTTACTATGTGCAAAGCACTGTTCTAAGTGCTGAGGTAGATACAGGGTTATAATGATAATAATAATAATAATAATGGCATTTATTAAGCTCTTACTATGTGCAAAGCACTGTTCTAAGCGCTGAGGTAGATACGGGGTTATAATAATAATAATAGTGGCATTTATTAAGCACTTGCTATGTGCAAAGCGCTGTCCTAAGCGCTGAGGTAGATACAGGGTTATAATAATAATGATGGCATTTATTAAGCGCTTGCTATGTGCAAAGCGCTGTCCTAAGCGCTGAGGTAGATACAGGGTTCTAATAATAATAATAATAGTGGCATTTATTAAGCACTTGCTATGTGCAAAGCGCTGTCCTAAGCGCTGAGGTAGATACAGGGTTATAATAATAATAATAGTGGCATTTATTAAGCACTTGCTATGTGCAAAGCGCTGTCCTAAGCGCTGAGGTAGATACAGGGTTATAATAATAATAATAGTGGCATTTATTAAGCACTTGCTATGTGCAAAGCTCTGTCCTAAGCGCTGAGGTAGATACAGGGTTATAATAATAATGATGGCATTTATTAAGCGCTTGCTATGTGCAAAGCGCTGTCCTAAGCGCTGAGGTAGATACAGGGTTATAATAATAATAATAATGGCATTTATTAAGCGCTTACTATGTGCAAAGCACTGTTCTAAGCGCTGAGGTAGATACAGGGTTATAATAATAATAATAATAATGGCATTTATTAAGCACTTGCTATGTGCAAAGCACTGTTCTAAGCGCTGAGGTAGATACAGGGTTATAATAATAATAATAATGGCATTTATTAAGCGCTTACTATGTGCAAAGCACTGTTCTAAGTGCTGAGGTAGATACGGGGTTATAATAATAATAATAATGGCATTTATTAAGCGCTTACTATGTGCAAAGCACTGTTCTAAGCGCTGAGGTAGATACAGGGTTATAATAATAATAATAATGGCATTTATTAAGCACTTGCTATGTGCAAAGCACTGTTCTAAGCGCTGAGGTAGATACAGGGTTATAATAATAATAATAATAATGGCATTTATTAAGCTCTTACTGTGTGCAATGCACTGTTCTAAGCACTGAGGTAGATACAGGGTTATAATAATAATAATAATAATGACATTTATTAAGCGCTTACTATGTGCAAAGCACTGTCCTAAGCGCTGAGGTAGATACAGGGTTATAATAATAATAATAATAATGGCATTTATTAAGCGCTTACTATGTGCAAAGCACTGTTCTAAGTGCTGAGGTAGATACAGGGTTATAATAATAATAATAATGGCATTTATTAAGCGCTTACTATGTGCAAAGCACTGTTCTAAGCTCTGAGGTAGATACAGGGTTATTATAATAATAATAATAATGGCATTTATTAAGTGCTTACTATGTGCAAAGCACTGTTCTAAGCGCTGAGGTAGATACAGGGATATAATAATAATGGCATTTATTAAGCACTTACTATGTGCAAAGCACTGTTCTAAGTGCTGAGGTAGATACAGGGTTATAATAATAATAATAATGGCATTTATTAAGCAATTACTATGTGCAAAGCACTGTTCTAAGCGCTGAGGTAGATACAGGGTTATTATAATAATAATAATAATGGCATTTATTAAGTGCTTACTATGTGCAAAGCACTGTTCTAAGCGCTGAGGTAGATACAGGGTTATAATAATAATAATAATAATAATAATGGCATTTATTAAGCGCTTACTATGTGCAAAGCACTGTTCTAAGTGCTGAGGTAGATACAGGGTTATAATAATAATAATAATATTGGCATTTATTAAGCGCTTTGTATGTGCAAAGCACTGTTCTAAGCGCTGAGGTAGATACAGGGTTATAATAATAATAATAATAATGGCATTTATTAAGTGCTTGCTATGTGCAAAGCACTGTCCTAAGTGCTGAGGTAGATACAGGGTTATAATAATAATAATAATGGCATTTATTAAGCGCTTACTATGTGCAAAGCACTGTCCTAAGCGCTGAGGTAGATACAGGGTTATAATAATAATAATGGCATTTATTAAGCGCTTACTATGTGCAAAGCACTGTTCTAAGCGCTGAGGTAGATACAGGGTTATAATAATAATAATGGCATTTATTAAGTGCTTAATCCTGTATATATGTATATATGTTTGTACATATTTATTACTCTATTTATTTATTTATTTATTTTACTTGTACATATCTATTCTATTTATTTTATTATGTGAATATGTTTTGTTTGGTTCTCTGTCTCCCCCTTCTAGACTGTGAGCCCACTGTTGGGTAGGGACCATCTAATAATAATAATTGTGCATTTGTTAAGCACTGACTTTGTGCCAAACACTGTACTAAGCGCTGGGGTAGATGCCAGCTAATCAGGTTGGACACAGTCCCTGTCCCACATGGGGCTCACAGTCTTAATTTCTGTTTTACAGGTGAAGTAACTGAGGCCCAGTGAAGTGAAGCACTGTTGGGTAGGGACTGTCTCTATATGTTGCCAATTTGTACTTCCCAAGCGCTTAGTACAGTGCTCTGCACATAGTAAGCGCTCAATAAATACGATTGATGATGATGAAGTGAAGAGGAGTGAAGGGAAGATAAGTGAAATGAAGAGAAGCCCAAAGTCACCCACAGCAGACAAGCGACTGAGTTAGGATTAAAACTCAGGTCTTCCTGACTCCCAGGAATGAACGGAGATTCATTTGATTGTATTTATTGAGCACTTACTGTGTGCAGCGCACTGCACTAGCACTTGGGAAGTACAAGTCGGCAACGTGCTCAATAAATACGGTTGATTGATAGAGAGACGGTCCCTACCCAACAATGGGCTCACAGTCTAGAAGGGGGAGACAGACAACAAAACAAAACACGTGGACAGCTGACAAGTCATCAGAATAAATAGAAATAAAGCTAGATGCACATCATTAACAAAATAAATAGAATAGTAAATATGTACAAGTAAAATAAATAGAGTAACAAATCTGTACAAACATATATACAGGTGCTGTGGGGAGGGGAAGGAGGTAGGGCAGGGGAATGGGGAGGGGGAGAGGAAAAAGGGGGCTCAGTCTGGGAAGTCATCTTGGAGGAGGTGAGCTCTCAGTAGGGCTTTGAAGGGAGGAAGAGGGCTAGCTTGGCAGATGTGTGGAGGGAGGGCATTCCAGGCCAGTGGGAGGACGTGGACCGGGGGTCGACGGCGGGACAGGCGAGAACGAGGCCCAGTGAGGAGGTGAGCGGCAGAGGAGCGGAGGGTGCGGGCTGGGCTGGAGAAGGAGACAAGGGAGGGGAGGTAGGACTCATCCTATCCCGCCTGGATTACTCCATCAGCCTCCTTACTGACCTCCCAGCCTCCTGCCTCTCCCCACTCCAGTCCGTACTTCACTCTGCTGCCCAGATCATTTTTCTACAAAAACATTCAGGAGGTTTCCCCACTCCTCAAAAAACTCCAGTTTCCATCCACCTCTGCATCAAATGGAAACTCCTCACCCTTGACTTTAAAGCAGTCCACCATCTCACCCCCTCCTACCCCACCTCACTTCTCTCCTTCTACAACCCAGCCCACACACGGCTGCTCTAATGCTAACCATCTCACTGGGTCTCAATCTCGTCTATCTCACCGCCGACTCCTGGCCCAGATCCTGCCTCTGGCCTGGAACGCCCTCCCTCCTCAAATCCGACAGACCATCACTCTCCCCACTACTTCAAAGCCTTATTGAAGGAACATCTCCTCCAAGAGGCCTTCCCTGATTAAGCCCCCTTTTAATCTCCTCCCACTCCCTTCTGTGCGCCCTAACTTGCTCCTCTTGTTCTTCCCCCCTCCTAGCCCCACAGCACTTATGTACACATCTGTCATTTGCTTATTTAATAATAATAATAATAATAATAATAATGATGGCATTTGTTAAGCGCTTACTATGTGCAGAGCACTGTTCTAAGCGCTGGGGGGGGGATACAAGGTGATCAAGTTTCCCCACATGGGGCTCACAGTCTTAATCCCCATTTTACAGGTGACGTAACTGAGGCTCAGAGAAATTAAGTGACTTGCCCAAGGTCACACAGCAGACATGTGGCAGAGTCGGGATTCGAACCCATGACCTCTGACTCCAAAGCCCGTGCTCCTTCCACTGAGCCACGTTGCTTATTTCTATTAATGTCTGTCTCCACCACTCTAGAGTGTAAGCTCTCTGTGGGCTTACTGTGTCTGTTGTATTAACATAGTGTTAATGTGCCTGTTTTTTGTTGTAGTATCCTATCCCAAGCGCTTAGAATAGTGCTCTGCACACAGTAAGAGCTCAATAAATATGATTGATCGAATGAACGAATGAATGAATGAGATGGATGTATTCATTCACTTGATGCAGTTTCAGCCCAACTCCACCCCACCCAATCATGCCCCCAACCAGACACTAATTGTCTGACCCAATCAATCTATCGATCAGTGGTATTTATTGAGTGTTTACAGTGTGCAGAGCACTTGGGAGAGTAGTCAGTCAATCCTATTTACTGATTGCTTACTATACTATACTAAGTGCTTGGAGGAGTGTAATATAACAATAAAACAGATATTCCCTGCCCACAACAAGCTTGCAGTCTAGAGGGGGAGACAGACATTAATACAAATAAATCAATTTCAGCTTATGGTCATAATTGCCGCGGGGCTGGGAGTGGGAAGGAATAAAGGAAGCAAGTCAGGGGGATGCAGAAGGGAGTGGGAGAAAAGGGAGAAGCAGCATGGCTCAGTAGATAGACCTAAATCCTGGGAGTCAGAAGGACCTGGGTTCTAATCCCGGCTCTGCCACATGTTTGCTGTGTGACCTTGGGCAAATCACTTCACTTCTTTGTGCCTCAGTTACCTTATAATAATAATAATAGTATTTGTTAAGCTTTTACTATTACTGCTCTAATCACTGGGGTAGATACAAGGTAATCAGGTTGTCCCACGTGGGGCTCACAGTCTTAATCCCCATTTTACAGATGAGGTCGCTGAGGCACAGAGAAGTTAAGCGGCTTGCCCCAAGGCCACACAGCAGACGAGTGGCGGAGCCGGGGTTTCTGGACTGTGAGCCCATTGTTGGGTAGGGATTATCTCCATTTGTTGATGAATTGTAATAATTATAATTATTATGGTATTTATAATAATAATAATGTTGGTATTTGTTAAGCGCTTACTATGTGCCTAGCACTGTTCTAAGCGCTGGGGTAGATACAACTTAGTCAGCTTGTCCCACATGGGGCTCACAGTCTTAATCCCCATTTTACGGATAAGGTAACAGGCCCAGAGAAGTGAAGTGACTTGTCCAAAGTCACACAGCTGACCAGTGGCAGACCCAATGGTTTATGAAGCGCTTACTGTGTGCTGAGCACTGTTCTAAGTGCTGGGATAGATACAAGGTGATCAGGTTGTTCCCACGTGGGGCTCACAGTCTTAATCCCCATTTTACAGATGAGGTAACTGAGGCACAGAGAAGTTAAGTGACTTGCCCAAAGTTGCACAAGTGACAAGTGATGGAGCTGGGATTAGAACCCATGACCTCTGACTTCCAACCCTGGGCTCTTTCCACTAAGCCACGCTGCTTCTGGACTGAGAGCCCCATGTCAGGCAGGGACTGTGTCCAACCTGATTAATTCGTATCTACCTTAGCACTTAGAACAGGGCCTGGCACAAAGTAAACACTTAACAATTACCATTAATTAGTTATAATAATAATAATAATAATAATAATAATAATGATAATAAGGAAACGAGCCACCCGCAAGTTCACTGCAGGCACATCCGAAGGCCTAATCAAGTCAAGTAGGGGTGGCCCAGGCTCTTTAGAGAAGTGAGCCCAATATAATTATAACTCAAATAAGAGTTTCCAAAGGATAACTCCTTCTTTTTATAATGATATTTGTTAAGCGCTTAACTATGTGCCAGGCACTACTAAGCGCTAGGGTGGATACAAGCAGACCAGGTTGGACACAGTCCCCGTCCCTCCCACATGAGGCTCACAGTCTCAATCCCCATTTTCCAGATGAAGGAACTGAGGTTCAAAGAAGTGAAATAATAATAATGGCATTTATTAAGCGCTTACTATATGCAAAGCACTGTTCTAAGCGCTGGGGAGGTTACAAGGTGATCAGGTTGTACCACTGGGGGCTCTCAGTCTTAATCCTCATTTTAAAGATGAGGTAACTGAGGCACAGAGAAGTGAAGTGACTTGCCCAAAGTCACACAGCTGACAATTGTCGGAGCTGGGATTTGAACCAATGACTTCTGACTCCAAAACCCGGGCTCTTTCCACTGAGCCACGCTGCTTCTGAAATGACTTGTCCAAGGTCACAGACAAGTGGAGGAACTGGGATTAGAACCCATGGCCTTCTGAGTACCTAGGCCCGTACTCTATCCGCTATGCCATGCTGCTCCTTAATAATAATAATAATGATAGCATTTGTTAAGCACTTACTATGTGCAAAGCACTGTTCTAAGCACTGGAGGGGGATACAACGTGATCAGACTGTCCCACGGGGAGCTCACAGTCTTAATCCCCATTTCACAGATGAGGTAACTGAGGCCCAGAGAAGTTAAGTGGCTTGCCCAAGGTCACACAGCTGACAACTGGTGGAGGCGGGATTTGAACCCATTACCTCTGACTCTCAAGCCCGTGCTCTTTCCATTGAGCCATGCTGCTTTGTACTCTCCCAAGGGCTTAGTACAGCTGCTTTGTACTCTCCCAAGTGCTTAGTACAGCGTGCTGTACACAGCAAACGCTCAATAAATGTGATTGGCTCAATGGAAAGAGCCCGGGCTTTGGAGTCAGAGGTCACGGGTTCAAATCCCGGCTCTGCCAATTGTCAGCTGTGTGACTTTGGGCAAGTCACTTCTCTGGGTCTCAGTTCCCTCCTCATCTGTAAAATGTGGATTAAGACTGTGAACCCCCCGTGGGACAACCTGATCACCTTGTAACCTCCCCAGTGCTTAGAACAGTGCTTTGCACATATTAAGCGCTTAATAAATGCCATTATTATTATTATTATTGAATGAATGAATGAATGCATGAATGAATGAATGAAACCATGAAAGTGGCAACAGGGCTGAGACAATGAGGGAGGAAATTGCCTGGTTCAGAGAGCCTGCGTCGGGCATCATAGGTCATGGGTTCAAATCCCGGCTCTGCCAATTGTCAGCTGTGTGACTTCGGGCAAGTCACTTAACTTCTCTGGGCCTCAGTTACCTCATCTGTAAAATGGGGAATAAGACTGTGAGCCCCCTGTGGGACAACCTTATCACCTTGTAACCACCCCAGCGCTTAGAACAGTGCTTTGCACATAGTAAGCGCTTAATAAATGCCATCATTATTATTATTATTATTATTATTATTATTATTCTCTGCGCCCAAGGATGAGGGCTCTCAGTCCAACGCCTGGGCTCTCGGCTGTTTGCGTGGCTGGGAATGTACCCTAATAATAAAAATAGTAATTATGTTACTCATTAGGCAGACACTATTGTCGAGCACTGTTCTAAGCCCTGGGGAAGGTACAAGTGAACCAGTTTGGACAGAGCCCCAGTCCCACATGAGGCTCACACTCATCCCCATTTTCCCAGATGAGGTACCTGAGGCCCAGAGAGGTGAAGTCACTTGCCCAAGGTCACACAGCGGACACGTGGCAGAGCTGGGATGAGAACGCAGGTCCTTCAGATTCCCGAGCCTGTGCTCTATTCCCTAAGCCACACTGCCTCTCTACTAAGCCCCACTGCTTCTCTAACTCTCAGCTGGAACCGCGACTTTGTACTTCCCAAGCGCTTAGTACAGTGCTCTGCACATAGTAAGCGCTCAGTAAATACGATTGATGATGACTTTCCTCCGCCACCGTCACCGGGAGACGCGCGGCTAAGTCCCAAGAGAAACCGACAAACGCATTAGTGGCGACAGGCCCTCTCCTTTCCCATCAATCACCATCAAAATAGCAACTTTCTGGGAAATGCAGTAATTGACAACTTCTGTAAATACATTTAGAGAGGGCCTCCTACTATTTAGAGAGATAATAATACTGAAAAGATTTTTTTTTTTTATCAGCGTGCGCAGCTGTGGCTAAGACCCACACATTACTGAAAATCGCAGCACGTTACGTGTATGAAAAGATTTCCCCTTGTTGTCCTGTTGTGTGTTTTATCCAAAACACCAGCTGCTGTTTTCCCTTGGTTCTCTTGATGTCGTGATCTTGCGGAAGCCGCTGTTCTAATCGATCTATCCATCAGTCATTCTGTTTTTGATTGCTGTAAGCCAACCTGACCTATCTTCTTTGGCTGTCTTCCAACAGCTCACTGCTTTGCCACAGCATTTTACATTTAATTTCATAGTGTCTCCTACGCCTTTCGTCCGTCCAACTGCAGCAGTGTATCCTAATGGAAAGATCCCAGGGCTTGGAGTCAGAGGTTGTGGGTTCTAATCCCGGCTCTGCCACTTGTCCGCCGTGTGACCTCAACTCTCTGTGCTTCAGTTCCCTCATCTGTAAAATAGGGATTAAGGCTTTGAGCCCCACGTGGGACAACCTGATTACCTTGTATCTCCCCCAGCGCTTAGAACAGTGCTTGGCACATAGTAAGTGCTTAACGAATGCCGTCATTATTATTATTATTTTGTGGATAAGGTCGCTGAGACGGAGAAGTGAAGTGACTTACCCAAAGTCACACAGCAGCCAGGTGGAAGAACGGGAATTAGAACCCAGATAATAATAATAATAATAATGTTGGTATTTGTTAAGCGCTTACTATGTGCAAAGCACTGTTCTAAGCTCTGGGGAGGTGACAAGGTGATCAGGTTGTCCCACGTGGGGCTCACAGTCTTCATCCCCATTTTTACAGATGGGGGAACTGAGGCACAGAGAAGTGAAGTAACCTGCCCAAAGTCACACAGCTGACAAGTGGCGGAGCTGGGATTCAAACCCATGACCTCTGACTCCAAAGCCCGGGCTCTTTCCACTGAGCCACGCTCCTCCCGCTCCCAAGCCCGTTCTCTTTCTGCCAGGCCACTCTGCAGCCACTTTCCTGTTGTGTGACCTTGGGCAAGTCATTTAACTTCTCTGTGCTTGTTACCCCATCCGTTAAAGGGGATTTCAGTACCTGCCCTTTCTCTCTCTCCTTTAGACTGTGGAAGAGGAATTGAGTCTGATCGTCATCTACTACAACCCAGCCCTCACACTTCGCTCCTCCAATGCTAACCTTCTCATTGGGACTCAGTCTCATCTATCTCTGCAGAAGCAGCGTAGCTCAGTGGAAAGAGCCCGGGCTTTGGAGTCAGAGGTCATGGGTTCGAATCCCGGCTCCACCACAGGTCTGCTGTGTGACCTTGGGCAAGTCACTTAACTTCTCTGAGCCTCAGTTCCCTCATCTGTAAAAATGGGGATTAAGACTGTGAGCCCCACGTGGGACAACTTGATCCCACTGTATCCCCCCCAGTGCTTAGAACAGTGCTTTGCACATAGTAAGCGCTTAACAAATGCCATCATCATCATTATCATCTCCTGGCCAAGTCCTGGCCCACATCCTACCCCTGGCCAGGAACGCCCTCCCTCCTCAAATGCGACAGGCAATGACTCTCCCTCCCTTCAAAGTCTCATCGAAGGCCCATCTCCTCCAAGAAGCCTTCCCTGACTAAGCCCCCCTTTCCTCTTCTCCCACTCCCTTCTGCATCATCCTGACTTGCTCCCCTCTTCTGACTCCCCCCTCCCATCCCGACAGCACTTATGTCCATATCTGTCATTTATTTATTTATATTAATGTCTGTCTTCCCCCCTCTAGACTCCAAGCTCGCTGTGGGCAGGGAATGTTTCCGTTTATAATAATAATAATAATAATGACAGCATTTGTTAAGCGCTTACTATGTGCCAAGCACTGTTCTAAGCGCTGGGGGGATACAAGGTGATTAGGTTGTCCCAGGTGGGGCTCACAGTCTTAATCCCCATTTGACAGATGAGGGAACTGGGGCTCAGAGAAGTTAAGTGACTTGCCCAAGGTCACACAGCTGACATGCGGTGGAGCCGGGATTCGAACCCATGACCTTTGACTCCAAAGCCCGGGCTCTTTCCATTGAGCCATGCTGCTTCCCATATTTATTTTTATACTGGACTCTCCCAAGTGCTTAGTACAGTGCTGTGCACATAGTAAGTGCTCAACAGCGTGGCTCAGTGGAAAAGAGCCTGGGCTTTGGGGTCACAGGTCATGGGTTCGAATTCCGGCTCTGCCAACTGTCAGCTGTGTGACTTTGGACAGGTTATTTAACTTCTCTGTGCCCCAGTTCCCTCATCTGTAAAATGGGGATGAAGACTGTGAGCCCCCTGTGGGACAACCTGATCACCTTGTAACCTCCCCAGCACTTAGAACAGTGCTTCGCACATAGTAAGCGCTTCATAAATGCCATTATTATAATTATCAATGAATCATTCATTCATTCAATCATGTTTATTGAGCGCTTACTGTGTGCAGAGCACTGTACTAAGCGCTTGGGAAGTACAAATCGGCAACGTATAAAGACGGTCCCTACCCAACAACGGGCTCACAATCTCATCAGTGGTATTTATTAAGCTCTTATTGGGTGCAGAGCACTCTACTAAACGTTTATTTGAGTGCACCTGCCCCAGTGCTTGTTAGCTTGTTGTGGGCAGGGAATGTGTCTGTGTAGTGCTGTATTGTTCTCTTCCACTCAATACAGTGTTCTGCATACAGTAAGCGCTCAATAAATACTATTGAATGAATGAATGGTGCACAGAAACCATTTCATAAAGACCACCGTGATGATTCGAACCCAATTCCAGTTCACCATAGAGCAGTTGTCTGGGGATCCTGCTGACGTCCGGCTTTCTCACACGGGCAGCCTGGCCAAGAAGTCCAGAACTTCATCATCATCATCATCATCAATCGTATTTATTGAGCGCTTACTATGTGCAGAGCACTGTATTAAGTGCTTGGGAAGTACAAATTGGCAACATATAGAGACAGTCCCTACCCAACAGTGGGCTCACAGTCTAAAAGATTTAAAACTTTAAAAAATATTTAAAACAGTCTAAAACTTCACTGTTTAAGATTGAGCCTGGACACTTGGGACAGAGGAAAATTCTCGGTCCTCACAAACAGAGTTCTGGCCTCTGATGGGAGATTAATATCCCATAGTTGGGAATCCTAAAGATAAACTTATTCAATCCTCCCCCATCATCATCATCAATCGTATTTATTGAGCGCTTACTATGCGCAGAGCACTGTACTAAGTGCTTCGGAAGTACAAATTGGCAACATATAGAGACAGTCCCTACCCAACAGTGGGCTCACAGTCTAAAAGGGGGAGACAGAGAACAAAACCAAACATACTAACAAAGTAAAATAAATAGAATAGATATGTACAAGTAAAATAAATAAATAAATAAATAAATAGAGTAATAAATATGTACAAACATATATACATATATACAGGTGCTGTGGGGAAGGGAAGGAGGTAAGGGAAGGAGGTAAGAGCACTGCAAGCACTCCCTCAAGCACTGCACTGTTCTAAGCGCTTAATAAATATGACTGATTGAATGAAACAATGATGGAATAAACTTGGTTCTGGAAAACATTCTCAGGAAGCAGCATGGCCTAGGAGAAAAAGATGGGAGTCAGAGGACCTGGGTTCTAATCCTAGATCTGCCACCTTTTTTTTTTTTCCATGGTATTTGTATTTGTTAACCAGTGTTAGACACTGTACTAACCACTGGGGTAGATAAAAGCCCAGGCAGTGTGACTTAGTGGCAAGAGCCCAGTCTTGGGAGTCAGAGGTCATGGGTTCTAATCTCACCTCTGCTGCTTGTCTGCTGTGTGACCTAGGTCAAGTCACTTCACTTCTCTTGGCCTCAAAAAAAATAAAATAAAATAAAACGATGGCATTTATTAAGCACTTACTATGTGCAAAGCACTGTTCTAAGCACTGGGGAGGTTACAAGGTGATCAGATTGTCCCACAGAGGGCTCACAGTCTTAATCTCCATTTTACAGATGAGGTAACTGAGGCACAGAGAAGTTAAGTGACTTGCCCAAAGTCACACAGCTGACAAGTGGAGGAGCCGGGGTTTGGACCCATGACCTCTGACTCCAAAGCTCATGCTGTTTCCACTGAGCCATGCTGCTTCAGTGACCTCCTCCGTTAAATGGGGATGAAGACTGTGAGCCCTAAGTGGGACAACCTGATTACCTTGTATCTCCCCCAGAGCTTAGAACAGTGCTTGGCTCATAGTAAGCACTTAACAAATACCAACATTATTATTATTATTATTACTATTATCATTATTATTATTATTATTATCATTATTATTATTATTATTGTGAGACTCAGTGTCTTAATCCCCATTTTACAGATCAGGGAACTGAAGAAAAGGGAAGTTGAACAACTTGTCCAAGAACACACAGCAGATAAGTGGCAGAAACAGGAGCCAGGAGTCAGAACCAGGCACCTGTCTGCTGTGTGATCTTGGGCAAGTCACTTAACTTCTCTGGGCCTCTGCTTCCTCATCTGTAAAAAATAGGGATTAAGTCTGGGAGCCCCATCCGGCATATGGACTGTGTCCAACCTGATTAGCTTGTATCTACCCCAACACTCAGTACAGTACCTGGTACATAGTAAGCATTTAACAAATGAAATATATATGAAAATATATAAATCTTATGAAATATATAAATCTTATATACATTTTTTATAAAAAACCTTTAATGAGGCACCACAGTGCCATCCTCCTGGATACCATGATTATCAGGAACCTGGCCAGCCAGGTTTTAGACTGTGAGCCCACTGTTGGGTAGGGACTGTCTCTATATGCTGCCAACTTGTACTTCCCAAGCGCTTAGTACAGTGCTCTGTACACAGTAAGCGCTCAATAAATACGATTGATGATGATGATGATGATAGACAGATACTTACGTCCTTCATAAAGTGGCTAAGCTCTTTGGTGAACAAAATCGAGGCAAACTATAGAACAGTGGTTAGAGCACAGGCTTGGGAGTCAATAGGTCACGGTTTCTAATCCCAACTCCGCTACTTGTTTGCTGTGTGACCTTGGGCAAATCACTTCACTTCTCTGGGCCTCAGTTACCTCATCTGTAAAATGGGGATTGAGACTGTGAGCCCCACATGGGACAGGGTCTGTGTCCAATCCCATTTGCTTGTATCCATCCCAGCACTTTGTGCTACAGTGTCTAGCACAAAGTGCTTAACAAATACCATTATTATTAAGGAGGCAGTTTCATGAAGCACTTGAAAACTGGCAACAGAACAATCAATCAATCAATCGTATTTATTGAGCACTTACTGTGTGCAGAGCACTGTACTAAGCGCTTGGGAAGTACAAGTTGGCAACATATAGAGACAGTCCCTACCCAACAGTGGGCTCACAGTCTAAAAGGGGGAGACAGACAACAAAACCAAACATACTAACAAACCCAGAACCCAGATTAGGAAATAACAACTAGCTCAAGGATTGTAAATTAAAAGCATCGCAAGTTGCAAGTGTAGGAAAATGGCTTGCCATCCCAAATGGATTGACTGGCAGAATAATAATAATAATAATGGCATTTATTAAGCGCTTATTATGGGCAAAGCACTGTTCTAAGCACTGGGGACGTTACAAGGAGATCAAGGTGTCCCACGGAGGGCTCACAGTCTTCACCCCCATTTTACATATGAGGGAACTGAGGCACAGAGAAGTTAAGTGACTTGCCCAAAGTCACACAGCTGACAATTGGTGGAGCCGGGATTCGAACTCATGACCCCTGACTCCAAAGCCCGGGCTCTTTCCACTGAGCCAAGCTGCTTCTCAGAAGGCAGAAGGCAGGGCACGCTCCACAGTGCCAGGAGTTCAATAATAATAATAAAAATGATGGCATTTATTAAGCGCTTACTATGTGCAAAGCACTGTTCTAAGCGCTGGGGAGGTTACAAAGTGATCACAAAGTGTTAATCCCCATTTTACAGATGAGGTAACTGAGACCCAGAGAAGTTAAGTGACTTGCCCAAAGTCACACAGCTGACAATTGGCGGAGCTGGGATTTGAACTCATGACCTCTGACTCCAAAGCCACACTGCTTCTCATTCAATCGTATTTATTGAGCGCTTACTATGTGCAGAGCACTGGACTAAGTGCTTGGGAAGTACAAATCGGCAACATATAGAGATGATCCCTACCCAACAAAGGGGAAATGAGGCTATCCAGGACAGGAATGAATCAGACGGTGGCAGACCGTGACAGAGGACAAAAGGAGACTCGCTCCGAGTGGAAGACAGCAGTCAGTCAGTCAATCATATTTATTGAGTATTTACTATATTCAGAGCACTGTGCTAAGCTCTTGGGAGAGGACAATAGAAACATAATAAAAATAATAATAATGGCATTTATTAAGCGTTTACTATGTGCAAAGCACTGGGGAGGTTACAAGGTGACCAGGTTGTCCCACGGGGGCTCACAGTCTTACTCCCCATTTTACAGATGAGGTAACTGAGGCCCAGAGAAGTGAAGTGACTTGCCCAAAGTCACACAGCTGACAACTGGCGGAGCCAGGATTTGAACCCCTGACCTCTGACTTCAAAGCCTGTTCTATTTCCACTGAGCCACGCTGCTTCTCTGCAGAGACACCCAAAGTCCCTTTTTCTGTCCTCCCCAAATGAACAATGTACTAAGCACTCAGCACAGTAATATTTAATATTTGAGAAGCAGCGTGACTCAGTGGAAAGAGCCCGGGCTTTGGAGTCAGAGGTCATGGGTTCAAATCCCAGCTCCACCACATGTCTGCTGTGTGACCTTGGGCAAGTCACTTAACTTCTCTGAGCCTCAGTTACCTCATCTGGAAAATGGGGATTAAAACTGTGAGCCCCACGTGGGACAACCTGATCACCTTGTATCCCCCCAGAGCATAGAACAGTGCTTTGCACATAGTAAGCGCTTAACAAATGCCATCTTCATCATCATCATCATTAATTAACATTGTGTTCATTTTCATGAGAATTATAACATCCTCTGTAACCATTCTTGGATGTTTGAATGGAGATGCACCGAGTGGATAGAGCCCAGGCCTGGGGGTCAGAGGACCTGAGTTCTAATCCCATCACTGCCCCCTGCTTCCTGTGTGACCTTGGGCAAGTCACTTCACTTCTCCAGGCCTTAGTTTTCTCAACTGTAAGATGGGGATTCATTACCTGTTTGCATCCCCCTTAGTCTGTGAGTCCCAAGTGAGCAGGCACTGTTTCTGACCTGATTATGATTATGGCATTTGTTAAGCGCTTACTATGTGCAAAGCACTGTTCTAAGCGCTGGGGGGGGAGACAAGGTGATCAGGTTGTCCCACGTGGGGCTCACAGTCTTAATCCCATTTTACAGATGAGGTAACTGAGGCACAGAGAAGTGAAGTGGCTTGACCAAGATCCCACAGCTGACAAGTGGCAGAGCCGGGATTCAAACCCATGACCTCTGACTCCAAAGCCCGGGCTTTTTCCACTGAGCCACACTGATTATCTTGCATTCATTCATTCAGATGTATTTATTAAGTGCTTAATTCATTCAATTGTATTTATTGAGCGCTTACTGTGTGCAGAGCACTGTACTAAGCACTTGGTAAGTACAAGTTGGCAACATATAGAGACAGATGAGGCAACTGAGGCCCAGAGAAGTGAACTGACTTGCCCAAAGTCACACAACTGACAATTGGAGGAGCCGGGATTTATAATAATAATAATAATAATGGCATTTACTAAGCGCTTACTCTGTGCAAAGCACTGCTCTAAGCGCTGGGGAGGTTACAAGGTGATCAGGTTATCCCACGGGGGGCTCACAGTCTTCATCCCATTTTACAGATGAGGTAACTGAGGCACAGAGAAGTTAAGTGGCTTGCCCAAGGTCCCACAGCTGACAAGTGGCGGAGCCGGGATTCAAACCCATGACCTCCGACTCCAAAGCCCGTGTTCTTTCCACTGAGCCACGCTGATTATCTTGCATTCATTCATTCAGATGTATTTATTGAGTGCTTAATGTGTGCAAAGCACTGTACTAAGAGCTTGGGAGACTACAATACAACAACAAACAGTCACATCTCCTGCCCACACCAAGTTTATAGTCTAGAGGAATGTTTCTACCCCTGTGCTTACAACAGTGCTTAGATAACTAATATGATTATGATTCTATGATTATTATTATGATGATGATTAGAGAAGCAGCGTGGTGCAGTGGGAAGAGCCCGGGCTTGGGTGCCAGAGGTCATGGGTTCGAATCCCGGCTCTGCCACTTGTCAGCTGTGTGACCTTGGGCAAGTCACTTAACTTCTCTGAGCCTCAGTTCCCTCATTTGTAAAATGGGGATTAAGACTGTGAGCCCCATGTGGGACAACCTGATCACCTTGTCTCCCCCCCAGCGCTTAGAACAGTGCTTTGCACATAGTAAGCGCTTAACAAATGCCATTATTATTATTATTATTATTATTATGTACAGTGCTCTGCACTCAGTAAGCGCTCAATAAATACGATTGATTGATTATGATGATGATTATTATAATATATGATTCTCCCCCCTTAAGACTGTGAGCCCACTTTTAAGTAGGGACTGTCTCTATATGTTGCCAACTTGTACTTCCCAAGCGCTTAGTACAGTGCTCTGCACACAGTAAGCGCTCAATAAATACGATTGATTGATTGATTATTATTATTGTTAATATAATTACAACATTGTTTTGCTCAGGCTTTCCGTTTCTTTCAATGATCAAGTTTTTTAATGCCATTTCTTAAGCACTGACTCTGTGCCAGCCACTTACTAAGGTCTGGGGTAGATACAGGCAAATCAATGTGGACACGGTCCGAGTCCCACATAGGGCTCACAGTCTTCTTAATCCCCATTTTACCGATGAGGTAAATGAGGCTCAGGGAAGTGAAGTTACTTGCCCAAGGTCACACAGCAGACAAGTGGTGGAGCTGGGATTAGAACCCAGGTCCTTCTGACTCTTAGCCCTTGCTCTACCCACTAGGCCATGCTGTTTCTCTACTCAATCAGTCAATTAATCAATCGTATTTATTGAGCACTTACTGTGTGCAGAGCACTGTACTAAGTGCTTGGGAAGTACAAGTTGGCAACATATAGAGACAGTCCCTACCCAACAGTGGGCTCACAGTCTAAAATGGGTCTTCTAGAAATCATCAGCAAGAGAGGGGTCTCAAAGAAGGTCTCCAGTGATTAATTTTTCGGGTTGTTACCCTAGACCGGCAGGGCAGGAGCTCATGAGTGGGAGTCAGGAGCCATGAGTTCTAATCCTGACTTCCATTTATGTGCTTTGTTGTTCTGGGGCAAGTCACTTGACTACTCTGTGCCTCAGTTTCCCATCTGTTAAATGGGAATCAAATGTTTGTTTCCCTTGTTCTTAGAGAGTGGGCCCTATATGGGAGAGAGACTCTGTAGGATCTGATTTTTTTTATGGTAACCGTTAAGCACTTACTATGTGCCCGTCACTGTACTAATTCAAATCCTGGCTCCACCAATTGTCAGCTGTGCGACTTTGGGCAAGTCGCTTCACTTCTCTGTGCCTCAGTTCCCTCATCTGTAAAATGGGGATTAAAACTCTGAGCCCCCAATGGGACAACCTGATCACCTTGTAACCTCCCGAGCGCTTAGAACAGTGCGTTGCACATAGTAAGCGCTTAACAAATACTATTATTATTATTACTAAGCACTTGGGTTAATACAAGCTAATTCATTCATTCATTCAATCGTATTACTGAGTGCATACTGTGCACAGAGCACTGTACTAAGCGCTTGGGAAGTCCAAGTCGGCAACATATAGAGACGGTCCCTACCCAACAACGGGCTCACAGTCTAGAAGGGGGAGACGGACAACAAAAACAAAACTTGAAGACGGGTGTCAAAATCATCAGAACAAATAGAATTAAAGCTATATGCACATCATTAATAAAATAAATAGACTATTAAATATATACAAGTAAAATAAATAGAGTAATAAATCTGTACAAATATGTACAAGTGCTGTGGGAAGGGGAAGGAGGTAGGGCTGGGGATAGGGAGGAGGAGAGGAAAACGGGGCTCAGTCTGGGAAGGCCTCCAGGAGGAGGTGAGCTCTCAGTAGGGCTTTGAAGGGAGGAAGAGAGCTAGCTTGGCGGATGTGTGGAGGGATGGTATTTACTAAGCACTTACTCTGTGCCAAGCACTATTCTAAACTCTAGGGTAGATACAGGGTAATCAGGTTGTCCCACTTGAGGCTCACAGTCTTAATCTCCACTTGAAAGATGAGGTAACTGAGACACAGAGAAGTTAAGTGACTTGCCCAAGGCCACATTCATTCATTCATTCAGTCGTTTTTGTTGAGCGCTTACTGTGTGCAGAGCACTGTACTAAGCACTTGGGAAGTACAAGTTGGCAACATATAGAGATGGTCCCTACCCAACAGCGGGCTCACAATCTAGAAGGCCACATAGCAGACAGGTGGCAGAGCCGGGATTAGAACCCATATCCTCTGACTCCCAAGCCCGAGCTCTTTCCACTAAATCACGCTGCTTCCCTCAGTCTACAATCCACACGGGGCTCACAGTCTTAATCCAGTGCTTAGAACAGTGCTTTGCACATAGTAAGCGCTTAATAAATGTCATTATTATTATTATTATTATCAATCTACATTTTACAAACGAGGCAGCTGAGGCACAGGGAAGATAAATGATGATGATGGCATTTGTTAAGCGCTTACTATGTGCAAAGCACTGTTCTAAGATACAAATAGTGAAAGCAGGAGGAAGAAAGAAGGATAGAGCGGGGGCAGTATAAGGATGAAACAGCTGAATAAGTGACGATATAGATGAATATAAAAACCAAAGAAACATTTTGTCTGTCTCACCTGCAAAAAAAAATTCTTGGAATGAATTAGATGAGAGAGGTCCACTCAGTAATAATAATAGTATTTGTTAAGCACTTACTATATGTGAGGCACTGTTCTAAGCACTGGGGTAGGGAGAAGCTAATCAGGTTGGACACAGTCCTGGTCTCACATGGGGCTCACAGTCTTAATCCCCATTTTACAGATGAGGGAACTGAGGTACAGAGAAGTGAAGTGACTCGCCCCAGGTCACACGGCAGACAAGTGGAAAGATCGCGGGCTTTGGAGTCAGAGGTCATGAGTTCAAATCCCAGCTCTGCCAATTGTCAGCTGTGTGACTTTGGGCAAGTCACTTAACTTCTCTGGGCCTCAGTGACCTCATCTATAAAATGAGGATGAAGACTGTGAGCCCACCATAGGACAACCTGATCACCTTGTAACCTCCCCAGCACTTAGAACAGTGTTTTGCACATAGTACGCGCTTAATAAATGCCATCATTATTAAGTGGCAGGGCTGGGATTAGAACCCAGGTCCTTCTAACTTCCAGGCTTGTGCTCTATCCACTAACCCATACTAATTCTGCTAGAATACATGGTTTTTCACTCTGCATTTTGGCTAGAATGTGATGGTAGGATTAGGAAATTTCCTCATTCATTCATTCATTCATTCAATCATATTTATTGAGCACTTACTGTGTGCAGAGCACTGTACTAAGCGCTTGGGAAGACAAGTTGGCAACGTATAGAGACGGTCCCTACCCAACGACGGGCTCACAGTCTAGAAGGGGGAGACAGACAACAAAACAAAACATGTGGACGGGTGTCAAGTCGTCAGAACAAATGGAATTAAAGCTAAATGCACATCACTAACAAAATAAATAGGATACTAAATATGTACAAGTAAAATAGAGTAATAAATCTGTACAAACATATATACAGGTGCTGTGGGGAGGGGAAGGAGGGAGGGCGGGGGGGATGGGGAGGAGGAGAGGAAAAAGGGGGCTCAGTCTGGGAAGGCTTCTTGGAGGAGGTGAGCTCTCAGTAGGGCTTTGAAGGGAGAGTAGGGCTTCGAAGGGAAGACCACAAGCATCTGTTTGAAAGCTGCACGATGCCATACTAGATAAAATAACTGTGTGTGCGCATGCGGAGTCAGACACAGGGTGAAGCCTACATGCAATTTTGCAAGACTGCATTCATTGTGTTGCACAATATTTGGCATACCTTTTTAGCTGAAGTCTATCAATTCCTTTAAAATGTCTTTCCAAAATCCAATTGTCCTGAAATAGCCAAGATTATTATAACTGATCAATCAATCATACTCATTGAGCGCTTTCTACGTACAGAGCACTGTACGAAGCACTTGGGAGAGGACAATACAACAAAATGAGCAGACCGATTCCCTGACCGTACGAGCATACGATACCTAGAATATTGCATCAATCAATGAATAAATTTATCTAGAACATTCATTGAGAACTTATTCATTCATTCAATCGTATTTATTGAGCGCTTACTGTGTGCAGAGCACTGTACTAAGCACTTGGGAAGTACAAGTCGGCAACACACAGATACGGTCCCTACCCAACAACGGGCTCACAGTCTAGAAGGAGAATTTATGTGCAGAGTATCTTTCTAAGCAAGCATTTGGGAAAATTCACAAGGCGAGGAGGAGTAATAGTAGTGATTGCATTTATTCAACTCTTACTGTGTGTAAAATCAATCAATCAATCGTATTTATTGAGCGCTTACTGTGTGCAGAGCACTGTACTAAGCGCTTGGGAAGTCCAAGTTGGCAACATATAGAGACGGTCCCTACCCAACAGTGGGCTCACAGTCTAAAACATTGTAATAAACGCTGGGAGAGAACACCCAGATGGGAAGCAGCGTGTGAGCCTGTTGTTGGGTAGAGACCGTCTCTATATGTTGCCAACTTGTACTTTCCAAGCGCTTAGTACAGTGCTCTGCACACAGTAAGCGCTCAATAAATATGATTGAATGAATGAATAGTAGAGAGAGCATGGTCCTGGAAGTCAGAAGGTCGTGGGTTCGAATCCCAGCTCTTCCCCATGTCTGTTGTGTGACCTTGGGCAAGTGATTTTACTTCTCTGTGCCTCCGTTACCTCATCTGTAAAAAAAATGGGGACTAAGAGTGTGAGGCCAATATGGGAAAGGGACTGTGTCCAACCTGATTAAGTTGTGGAGAGAGGACAGAGGAAATTGTTAAGAGAACAGTGCTTGGCACATAGGAAGTGCTTAACAAATTCTATAATAATAATAATAATTAAATGCGATCCCTGTCCCCCAGGAGCTCTCAGTCTGAAAGGAGGGATATAAAAGGACTGAAAAACCTCTGGAGAATGGGAACCATCAAATGGCAGCCTCATCTTGTTTGCTACGTTACTGTGGGCAAGTCACTTAACCTTTCTGTGCTTCAGGTGCCTCATCTGTAAAATGGGGATTAATCAATCAATCATCATCATCATCATCATCATCAATCGTATTTATTGAGTGCTTACTATGTGCAGAGCACTGTATTAATCCCTTGGGAAGTACAAATTGGCAACATATAGAGACAGTCCCTACCCAACAGTGGGCTCACAGTCTAAAAGGGGGAGACAGAGAACAAAACCAAACATACTAACAAAATAAAATAAATAGGATAGATATGCACAAGTAAAATAAATAAATAAATAAATAGAGTAATAAATATGTACAACCATATATACATATATACAGGTGCTGTGGGGACGGGAAGGAGGTAAGATGGGGGGGATGGAGAGGGGGACGAGGGGGAGAGGAAGGAAGGGGCTCAGTCTGGGAAGGCCTCCTGGAGAAGGTGAGCTCTCAGCAGGGCCTCAATCGTGTTTATTGAGCGCTTACTGTGTGCAGAGCACTGTACTAAGCGCTTGGGAAGTACAAGTTGGCAACATATAGAGACAGTCCCTATCCAAAAGTGGGCTCACAGTCTAAAAAAGACTGTCAGCCCCATATGGTACAGGGACTCTGTCCAACCTGATTAGCTTGTATTTACCCAAGCGCTTAGTTCAGTGTCTGGAACAGAGTAAGCACTTAACAAGTACCATAAAAGAATAAAGACAAAAAACCCAAATGAACAAGCATCTGGAACACCTTCTATCCTGAAGACGGGACTAAAAGCGAGTCCTGTGCATAATATGCATTTTTCTGTTCGGTACCATAGTTTTTGGTGCTCTGTAATGGATATTTCATCCAATATAAGCAATGAAAGAGTAAAATTTTATTAAGCCAATTTGAGTAGCCTGGCACATGTTTTACATGCAATTAATAATCTAACCTAATTAACAGCTTAACCAGTAACTAATTAAGTTCCTTTTAAAAAGGAAATGAAAAAGAAGAATGATGCTAGGTTCCCCGGAAAGGATATTAACTACAAATCTTTCATCTTACAGTAGTTTCAAGCTCTCCTTTACTGCCGAGCCTTTGTTTCCAGTGAATTCCTGGCAAAAACCGTTGAGCAAAATGCCTTTTTTCTAAAGTACTGCTTCACCAGTCAATGAGAATTAACTGTCTGCTTAAATGACAGTGAAATGTAATGATGTGTGCTCAGTGTCTGTCTCTAAACTGCAAGCTTGTCATGGACAGGGGATGTGCCTGCTAATTTGATTCTACTCTCCTAAATGCTTAGTACAGTGCTCTGCACATAGGAAGCGCTCAATAAATACACTGATCGATTGCTATACAAGCATCCGATACATGGATAAGTTATATTTTATTTAAGGGAACTGATTTGTTGATCCAGAGACTGGAGTCTGGATAGGAAAGTGTGTGTGTGTGTGTGTGTGTGTGTGTGTGTGTGTGTGTGTATGAAAAGGAGAGGGATCATATTTTTATACATTTGTGTGCATAACTGATTCATACTGAGACAGATAGTATTTCTTAAATGGCTGCCAGCCAAATCATCCACGAGTGATTGTCAAAATACAGTTCATATTGTGAATCTGAGAGCCTCGTCAAATAAGTCCTCTTCCCTTTCACTGGAGCCAAACCAATTTTCTCTTGTAAGAAAAAGTTCTCAGGTTTCAATCCATCAAAATCCCTTCACATTTGAAGAGCAAACTTCCAACCGCTCTGCTCTTCCTGGCTCTCCCCTCCCTTTCCAGTTCCCCACCCAAAATCCAAACTTAGCTGCTCAACAACGTGTCAGTTTATCATTCATTCATCCATTCAATCGTATTTATTGAGCGCTTACTGTGTGCAGAGCACTGTACTAAGCGCTTGGCAAGTCCAAGTTGGCAACATATAGAGACGGTCCCTACCCAAAAGTGGGCTCACAGTCTAGAAGGGGGAGACAGAGAACAAAACCAAACATATTAACAAATGAAAATAGAATAAATATGTACAAATAAAATAAATAAATGGAGTAATAAATACGTACAAACATATATACAGGTGCTGTGGGGAGGGGAAGGAGGTAAGGCGGGGGGAGGATGGGGAGGAGGAGGAGGGGGAGAGGAAGGAGGAGGCTCAGTCTGGGAAGGCCTCCTTGTCAAGGTTTTTGTTTAGGTCATCAGCAAATAAAAAGAAAAAACTTCACCTTTAGCTCACTGTGGCCAGGGAATGTGTCTGCCAATTCCGTTATATTGTAATATTGTACTCCCCCATGCTTGAATTCTCTGTACATAGTAAGTACTCAATAAATACGATTGATTAATTGATCGGTTAGTCGATTGATTATTGGTTTAGACTTTTAGACTGTGAGCCCAGTGCTGGGTAGGGACTGTCTCTATATGTTACCAACTTGTACTTCCCAAGCACTTAGTACAGTGCTCTGCACACAGTAAGCGCTCAATAAATACGATTGATGATGATGGTTTGGGTCTGCCCAGTTGAACTAACCAGTCCACTTTGGGGAGACTTGGAGAGGTGGTATTTTATTAGTCAAGAAGCAGCATGACCTACAGCACGCGCCTGGATGTCAGAGGGTCATGGGTTCTAATTCCAGCTCCGCCACTTGTCGGCTGTGTGACCTTGGGCAAGGCACTTCACTTCTCTGGGCCTCAGTTCCCTCATCTGTCCAATGGGGATGAAGACCGTGAGCCCCATGTGGGACAACCTGATTACCTTGTATCTCCTCTAGTGCTTAGAACAGTGCTTGGCATATAGTAAGTGCTTAACAAATGCCACAATTATCAATTATTATTATTATCACAAAACAACAATATAGCAGACACATCCCCTGCCCACAAGGAGTTTACAGTCTAGATTAAGCATGGCCCTGGGAACCAGGGTACCATAACTTTCCCAGTAGTCCCAGTTTCAGCCCTAGGTACCAGTGGGGTGAGCGAAATGGGTTGGCCCCCCAAAGCAGCACAGCGCGGCCTGAACCCTGGTACTCCCTGGATGACTAAAGGGAAGTTAAAGCAGGCTTGCTGGACTTTCATTCATTCATTCATTCATTCATTCATTCATTCATTCATTCAATCGTATTTATTGAGCGCTTAGTATGTGCAGAGCACTGTACTTAGCGCTTGGGAAGTACAAGTTGGCAACATATAGAGACGGTCCCTACCCAACAGTGGGCTCACAGTCTAGAAGGGGGAGACAGACAACGAAACAAAACATATTAACAAAATAAAATAAATAGAATAAATATGTACAAATAAAATAAATAAATAAATAGAGTAATAAATACGTGCAAACATATATACATATATACAGGTGGGACTTCCCCATCGGTTTACACTCTTTCTTTCCTGGAAGCCCCAGAATGGAAAGAGGGTTGCCAACCAACTTGGTTGACCCTGTTCTGACCCAGGATAATTATTCCAGAAAACGGGAGGGTCACAGGGGAGCCCTGGAGCCCAGCCTCCCATGTTCCCCCCCTAGAGAAGCAGCATGGCTCAGTGGAAAGAGCATGGGCTTTGGAGTCAGAGGTCATGGGTTCAAATCCCAGCTCCCCCACTTGTCAGCTGTGTGACTTTGGGCAAGTCACTTAACTTGTCTGGGCCTCAGTTACCTCATCTGTAAAATGGGGATTGACTGTGAGCCCCCCCATGGGACAACCTGATCACCAGCGCTTAGAACAGTGCTTTACACAAAGAAAATGCTTAATAAATGCCATTGTTATTATTATTACCTTGGAAGCAGTATGGTGGGGTGGATCAAGCCTGAGTCTAGGAGTCAGAAGGTCATGCGTTCTAATCCCGGCTCTGCCACTTGTCTGCTGTGTGACCTTGGACAAGTCACTTCACTTCTCTGGGTCTCTGTTACCTGTAAATTGGGGATTGAGTTGTGAGACCCCTGTGGGACAGGGGTTGTGTCTAATCTGATTTGCTTGTATCTATCCCAGTGCTTAGTACAGTGCCTGGCACATAGTTAAGTGCATAACACATACCATAATAATAATTATTATTATTATTACTACATCAGACTGGTCCTGTTCCCTAGGCCCCTCCTCCAGCCCACGTACCTTTTTTTTTATGGCATTTATTAAGCGCTCACTATGTGCAAAGCACTGTTTTAAGTGCTGGGGAGATTACAAGGTGATCAGGCTGTCCCACGGGGGGCTCACAGTCGTAATCCCCATTTTACAGTTGAGGTAAGTGAAGCCCAGAGAAGTGAAGTGACTTGCCAAAAGTCACACAGCTGACAATTGGTGGAGCTGGGATTTGAACCCATGACCTCTGACTCCAAAGCCCATGCTCTTTTCCACTGAGCCACACTGCTTCTCTACAATTTTCTTACCTTTGTCTTGCTGGGGCCTCAGGGTGGTGGGGCTGAGCCCAGGGAATGATTATAGGGTGGTGGGGTTCAAATGGGGAATAAGGGGATTCTTAGCGCTCTCTTCCTAGGCCTCTCCCTTCCGGGAATGCTGGTGCCCGGGCCCTGACTAAACTCTCATTTCCTCTTGATGATAATGATGATAATGAGAAGCAGCATGGCCTAGTGGATAGAGCCTGGGCCTGGGACTCAGAGGGTCACGAGTTCTAATCCCAGCTCTAGTCACATTGCTCCCTCTCCCTTCTGCATCACCTTTGCACTTGGATTTGGTCTCTCCCTCAGCCCCCCGGCATTTATGTCCACATCCATAACTGATTCATTTCTATTAATGCCTGTCTGGATTATAAGATCATTGTCGGCAGGCAATGTGCCTGCTAATTCTGTTGAACTGTACTCTCCCAAGCACTTAGTATAGTACTCTCCACACAGTAGTAATAATAATAATAATGATGATGGCATTTGTTAAGTGCTTACTATGTGTGAAGCACTGTTCTAAGCGCTGGGGAGGATACAAGGTGATCAGGTTGTCCCACGTGGGGCTCACAGTCTTCATCCCCATTTTACAGATGAGGTAACTGAGGCACAGAGAAGTCAAATGACTTGCCCAAAGTCACACAGCTGACAAGTGATGGGGCTGGGATTTGAACCCTTCATAATAATAATAATGATAGCATTTATTAAGCGCTTACTACATGCAAAGCACTGTTCTAAGCGCTGGGGAGGATACAAGGTGATCAGGTTGTCCCACGTAGGGCTCACAGTCTTAATCCCCATTTTACAGATGAGGTAACTGAGGCACAGAGAAGTCAAGTGACTTGCCCAAAGTCACACAGCTAAGTGGTGGAGCTGGGATTTGAACCCTTGACCTCTGACTCCCAAGTCTGGGATCTTTTCACTGAGCCACGGGCGTTTGCTAAGCACTGACTATTTGCCAGTCACTGTACTAAGCGCTGAGGTGAAGCAAATCAGGCTGGACAAAGTCCCTGTCCCACATGGGGCTCACAGTCTTAATCCCCATTTTACCAATGAGGGAATTGAGCCATAGAAGAGTAAAATGACTTGCCCAAGGTCACACAGCAGACATGACCAGGTCCTTCTGACTCTCAGGCCTGGATTCTGTCCACTAGGCCATGTTGTTTCTCAAACAAGTCACTTCACTTCTCTGTGCCTCAGTTACCTCATCGGTAAAATGGGGATTAAGATTGTGAGCCCCATGTGGGACAACCTAATCACCTTGTATCCCACCAGCGCTTAGAACAGTGCTTTGCACACAGTAAGCGCTTAACAAATGCCATTATTATTATTATTATTAAATAATGATTGGTCAGGCATCTTCACTGATGGGGCTGGTCTGACTGACCTGGAGTGCTTCCGAAGTGGGAAAGAGATCGTAGGGAACAGAATCAAAACCTTGACCAAACCTTTTCAGCAGGATCCTTTCCATTGTCTCGCTCGACGCTGATACACTTTGGATCCCAATGCAGTGCGATTAACTGTGGAAATCAGCAAAAGATTTAATTATGCCGAGTTTTACCGTGCAGTATGATAAGATTTAAAATAGACCAGGGGTCAGGTGGCTGGAACTTTGATATAAGGTCTTAATTATGGTATTTGTTAAGTGCTTACCGTGTGCCAGGTACTGCACTAAGCGTTGGGGTGGATACAAACAAATTGGGTTGGACCCAATCTCTGTCCCACATGGGGCTCACAGTCTCGATCCCCATTTTATAGTTGAGTAACTGAGGCATAGAGAAGGTAAGTGATTTGCCCAGGGGTCACACAGCAGACAAGTGGCAGAGGCAAGATAAGAACCCATGACCTTATAGAATAAATATGTAGAGGCTGCCTCTATATGTTGCCAACTTGTATGAATTTATTACTCTTTATTTATTTTATTTGTGCATAGTTATTCTATTTATTTTATTTTGTTAATATGCTTTGTTTTATTCTCTATCTCCCCTTTCTAGACTGTGATCCCGTTGTTGGGTAGGGACCGTCTCCAGATGTTGCCAACTTGGACTTCCCAAGCGCTTAGTACAGTGCTCTGCACACAGTAAGCGCTCAATAAATACGATCAAATGAATGAATGAATGTACTTCCCAAGCACTTAGTACAGTGCTCTGCACACAGTAAGCGCTCAATAAATACGATCGAATGAATGACCTTCTGATTCCCTGGCCTGGGCTCTATCTACTACACAATGCTGCTTCTCTAATTGAGCCCTTCCATGGAAGGAGACAGTGGTAAACCACTTTCATATTTGTACCAAGAAAAGTCTATGGATTCCCTGCCAGAATGATTGCAGATGGAGGCGTGGCATTCTGGGAGAGATATGTCCGTGGCATCTCTTTCATCATCATCAATCGTATTTATTGAGCTCTTACTGTGTGCAGAGCACTGTACTAAGCGCTTGGGCAGTACAAGTTGGCAACATATAGAGACTGTCCCTACCCAACAGTGGGCTCACAGTCTAAAAGGGGGAGACAGAGGAAAACCAAACATACTAACAAAATAAAATAAATAGAATAGATATGTACAAGTAAAATAAATAAATAAATAAATAGAGTAATAAATATGTACAAACATATAGACATATATTCAGGTGCTGTGGGGAAGGGAAGGAGGTAAGATGGGGGGATGGAGAGGGGGACGAGGGGGAAATAATAATTTTGGTATTTGTTAAGCGCTTACTATGTGCCAAGCACTGTTCGAAGCGCTGGGGAGGATACAAGGTGATCAGCTTGTCCCATATAGGATTCACAATCTTAATCCCCATTTTACAGATGAGGTAACTGAGGCCCAGGGAAGCGAAGTGACTGGCCCAAAGTCACACAGCTGACAAATGGTGGAGCTGGGTTTTGAACCCATGACCTCTGGCTCCCAAGCCCAGGCTCTTTCCACTGAGCCACACTGCTTTTCTGTTTGGGTCTCTTTGGGTCGGAGACAACTTGACACCGTAATTCAAGACAAATGAGCCCTTCATTATAAAGGCACTCTTTTCTATTCAGTTTATTGGGAATTATTCCCCCTTTGTACCCATGCTCTGTGCATATGGCTATCTGCTTCATTTCCAGCCCACTTGATGTTGGATCCAGGATTAAATGAGAAAACCAGAGTCCTTGTTTCACGGACTTCATTAGCTACTTGAATGAAGGGTTAGGAAATTAAGTTCATTCAAGGGTTCAAGTGATCCAGAAACTCTGACTCTCTCAAACAGGTCAGCTTTATTGAAGAGCCAGGCACCCTAAAGAGTTCCTTGTCATTTTTAAATGGCATTTGTTAAGCACTTATTATGTTCCAGGCACTGTATTAGCATTAATCAGGGTGGACACAGTGCATGTCCCACATGGGGCTCACAGTCTTAATCCCTATTTTACGGATGAGGTAACTGGAGCACAGAGAAGTTAAGTGACTTTCCCAAGGTCATACAGCGGGCTTGTGGTGGAGCCGGGATCAGAATCCAGATCTTTCTGATTCCCAGGCCAGAGCACTAGCCACTGGGCCCCGCTGCTTCCCAGAGTTAGTTACCTCAAACTCCGAGAAGCCGCAAGGACTAGTGGCCCAGACTGAGCCCCCTCCTTCCTCTCCCCCTTCTCCATCCCCCCCGCCTTACCTCCTTCCCTTCCCCACAGCACCTGTATATATGTATATATGTTTGTACGTATTTATTACTCTATTTATTTATTTATTTTACTTGTACATATCTATTCTATTTATTTTATTTTGTTAATATGTTTGGTTTTGTTCTCTGTCTCCCCCTTCTAGACTGTGAGCCTGCTGTTGGGTAGGGACCGTCTCTATAGGTTGCCAACTTGTACTTCCCAAGCTCTTAGTACAGTGCTCTGCACACAGTAAGCACTCTATAAATACGATTGATTGATTGATTGATTGGAAAGAGCACAGGCCTGGGAATCTCTGAGGCATGAGATCGTAATCTCTGCTGTGTGACTTGGGAAAGTTACTTCACTTCTCTGGAAAATGAGGATTCAATTCCTCTTCTCCCTCCCTCTTGGACTGTGAGACAGGGACTGGGTTTGACCGGATTACCTTGATTCTACCCCAGTGGTTAGTATTCATTCATTCATTCAATCATATTTCTTGAGCTCTTACTGTGTGCAGAGCACTGTGCTAAGCGCTTGGGAAGTCCAAGTTGGCAACATAGAGAGACGGTCCCTACCCGACAGCGGGCTCACAGTCTAGAAGGGGGAGACAGACAACAGAACAAAACGTATTAACAAAATGAAATAAATGCAATAAATCTGTAGAAGTAAAAGGACTAAATAAATGGAGTAATAAGTAGAAGACGGTCTGAATGACGTCAGGCCTGGTCCCGGCCCGCGGCCCTCAGGCCCTCATAGCATGCACTTAAAAAATGCCACTATTATTAGACCGCGAACTCCACATGAGATAGGGTTCGCAACCAACCTGACTATCTTGTATCTACCTCAGGGTTTAGTTCAGTGTTCGGAACATTAGATTAGAACCCACGACCTCTAACTCCCAAGCCCGTGCTCTTTCCACAGAGCCACGCTGCTTCCGGGTTCTCTAGACTGTGAGCCCACTGTTGGGTAGGGACTGTCTCTATATGTCGCCAACTTGTACTTCCCAAGCGCTTAGTACAGTGCTCTGCACACAGTAAGCGCTCAATAAATGCGATTGATTGATTCTCATCCCAGCTCTGTTCTTGTTTCCCGTGTGACCTTGAAAAGCCACTTAACCTCTCTGTGCCTCAGCGACCTCATCTGTAAAATGGGGATGAAGACTGTGAGCCTCATGTGGGACATGGACTGTGTCCAACCTGATTAACTTGTATCCACCCCACAACTTAGAACAGTGCCTGGCACACAGTGAGCCGCAAGTTGCCAACTTGTACTTCCCAAGTGCTTAGTACTGTGCTCTGCACACAGTAAGTGCTCAATAAGTATGATTGAATGAAAACAAGGCCAGTAGTTGAAATGCAGTTGTCTGTTTCTTTGTCAAAAGGAATCCTGGCTTCCTCTTTGAAGGGAACCTTGGTGTGAATGGCTATTTTTGAATGCTTGTCATTAATGAATGTCTTTACGGAAGGATTGTTGTGAGGGGATTTAAAGCGGGAAGGGGAAGAGTTCGCTGGGAGAAGCATCAATCTGTCGACCAGTGGTATTTAGAGAAGCAGCGTGGTTCAATGGAAAGAGCACAGGCTTAGGAGTCAGAGGTCATGGGTTCAAATCCCAGTTCCGCCAATTGTCAGCTGTGTGACTTTGGGCAAGTCACTTCACTTCTCTGGGCCTCAGTTCCCCCATCTGTAAAAGGGGGATGAAGACTGTGAGCCCCACACGTGGGACAATCTGATCACCTTGTGTCCTCCCCAGCACTTAAAACAGTGCTTTGCACATAGTAAGCACTTAACAAATGCCATTATTATTATTATTATTTATTGAGCTCTTATTGAGTGCACAGCACTGAACTAAACGCTTTGGGAGTATAATATAAATACAATGGAAGCATGTGAGTGGGGCAGAAAGAGAGAGAGCAAGAACAGACTGAGGTGTCGGCGGAGAGCCAAGATGGGAGAAAAGAGGACAAGCAGATAGAGTCAGCATTCCATTGGGTACCGTGAATCAAAAGTTCCGGAGTCTCTCTCCATCAGTCATCCACCAGTGGCATTTATTATTAATAATAATGCTAATGCTAATGATGGTATTTAATAATAAATAATAATGATGGCACTCATTAAGTGCTTACTATATGCCAAGCACCGTTCTAAGCGCTGGGGGAGATACAAGGTAATGAGGTTGTCCCACGTGGGACTCACAGTCTTCATCCCCATTTTACAGATGAGGTAACTGAGGCACAGAGAATAATAATAATAATAATAATAATAATGTTGGTATTTGTTAAGTGCTTACCATGTGCCAAGCACTGTTCTAAGCGCTGGGGTAGATACAAGGTGATCAGGTTGTCCCACGTGGGGCTCACAGTCTTCATCCCCATTTTACAGATGAGGGAACTGAGGCCCAGAGAAGTGAAGTGACTTGCCCAAAGTCACACAGTTGACATGTGGCAGAGCCGGGATTAGAACCCACGACCTCTGACTCCCAAGCCCGGGCTCTTCCCACTGAGCCACGCTGCTTGTGTGGGTCAAACACCGTTCTAGGCCCTGGGGTAGATTCATTCATTCATTCATTCATAAAATTGTATTTATTGAGCGCTTACTGTGTGCAGAGCACTGTGCTAAGCGCTTGGGAAGTACAAGTCGGCAACATCTAGAGACGGTCCCTACCCAACAGCGGGCTCACAGTCTAGAATGGGGAGACAGAGAACAAAACAAAACATATTAACAGAATAAAATAAATAGACTAAATATATACAAGTAAAATAAATAGAGTAATTCATTCATTCATTCATTCAACCGTATTTATTGAGTGCTTACTGTGTGCAGAGCACTGTACTAAGTGCTTGGGAAGTACAAGTTGGCAACATCTAGAGACGGTCCCTACCCAACAGCGGGCTCACAGTCTAGAAGGGGGAGACAGACAACAAAACAAAACATATTAACAAAATAAAATAGACTAAATATGTACAAGTAAAAGAAATGGAGTAATTAATTCATTCAATCGTATTTATTGAGCACTTACTGTGTGCAGAGCACTGTGCTAAGCACTTGGGAAGTACAAGTTGGCAACATGTAGAGACGGTCCCTACCCAACAGCGGGCTCACAGTCTAGAATGGGGAGACAGAGAACAAAACAAAACATATTAACAAAATAAAATAAATAGACTAAATATGTACAAGTAAAATAGAGTAATTCATTCATTCATTCAATCGTATTTATTGAGTGCTTACTGTGTGCAGAGCACTGTACTAAGCGTTTGGGAAGTCCAAGTTGGCAACATGTAGAGTCGGTCCCTACCCAACAGTGGGCTCACAGTCTAGAAGGGGGAGACAGACAACAAAACAAAAACAAAACAAAAAAATTAGATTCAAGCTAATCAAGTTGGACACAGTCCCTGTCCCCCATGGGGCTCACGGTCCTAATCCCCATTTTACAGATGAGGGAACCGAGGCGCAGAGAAGTGAAGTGACTTGCCCAAGGTCACACACCCAGCAGACAAGCGGCAGAGACAGGATTAGACCTTTTGACTCTCAGGCCTGTGCTCTATCCAGGAGATCATGACGCTTTCTTGAGCGCTTACTGTGTACAAAGAAGCAGCGTGGCTTAGAGGAAAGAGCACAGACTTGAGAGTTAGAGGTCATGGGTTCAAATTCCGACTCCGCCGTATGTCTGCTGTGTGACTTTAGGCAAGTCACTTAACTTCTCTGGGCCTCAGTTACCTCATCCCCATAAAATGGGGATTAAGACTGTGAGCCCCACATGGGGCAACCTGATCACCTTGTATCCTCCCCAGCGCTTAAGACAGTACTTTGCACATAGTAAGCACTTAACAAATGCCATTATTATTATTATTATTATTATTATTATTATTACAGATCCCTGTTACTAAGCGCTGGGGAGAGTATGACACAACAGTAGGAGCAGATGCGTTCCCTGCTCTCTTGCTTTGCAGAACCGCTTGCCACAAAGCAGTGTCCCAGAGCCAAGGTCAGGGTTATGAAGGAAGTGGGTTGAAAGGGCAGAGGGGGCCCCCCAAAAAAGGGAAGGAGATGGAGCGGGAGCTGGGATATCTGGAATCTCCCTCCCGTCCCCTGTCAACTTCGTGGTTGACTTCGCTGCCCGCGGCTAAGCCCGATTCTCCACCGATGTCTCGGTTCACGAACTTTGTCTCTGAATTACGCATACGGCGCTGACTGAAATGGAAACCTAAATCGATCTTCTCCTTCTCTTTTTAAAAGCGACAGTGACGGGTTACTGAGGAAATGGATACTTCCCCCTCCAAGCGACACCCAGTAAAGAAACGGGTGAAGATCCACCCCAACACGGTGACCGTGAAATATACCTCCCACTACCCTCAACCCGGCGAGGACGGCTACGAGGAGATCGACGAGGATTATGGGGGTTTCCTGGAGGACGATCCAAAGAGAGGACTGCTGAGCGAGATGAAAAGACAAGGAAGGGCCTTCTTCGGAAGCACGGAGAGCAGGAGTCCTCCACCGCTGGAAGGCCCCAGAGCCCACGAGGTTGGCCAGCGGCTTCAGAGTTTGGCAGAGAGAAATCTTTTTCAGTCTCGAAAGACTTGGATGGTGCTGTTCGGGTCTGCCCTGGCCCATGGGTGCGTGGCCCTCATCACCAGGCTGGTCTCCGACCGGTCTCGCGTGCCCTCCCTCGAGCTGATCTTCATCCGCTCCGTCTTGCAGGTGCTGTCCGTCCTCGTCGTGTGCTACCATCACGAGCCTCCCTTCGGGCCCAAGGGGTACCGGCTACGCCTCTTCTTCTACGGGGTGTGCAACGTCATCTCCATCACCTGCGCCTATACGTCCTTCTCCATCGTGCCACCCGGCAACGGGACCACGATGTGGAGGGCCACCACCACGGTCTTCAGCGCCGTCCTGGCCTTCCTGCTCGCGGACGAGCGCATGGCGGGCGTCGACGCGGCCGCCGTCGGCGGCAGCATCTTGGGAGTTTGCCTGGTCATGATCCCCAACCTCGCAGACGACGGAAACTCCTCGCCGGGCGCTTGGAAGGCGGCTTTCGGATACACCATGACGGTGGCGGCCGGCCTGACTGCGGCCCTCTCCATGATCGTGTACAGGTCCATCAGGGAGAAGGTCAGCATGTGGACGGCCCTCTTTACCTTCGGGTGGACGGGAACAGCCTGGGGGGTCTCCACGATGTTTGTCCTCCAGGAGCCCATCGTTCCGCTAGACGGAGAGACCTGGGGCTACCTCCTCGCCATCTGCCTCTGCTCCACCGTGGCTTTTCTGGGCGTCTATTACGCCTTGGATAAATTCCATCCGGCTCTGGTCAGCACGGTGCAACACCTGGAGATCGTGGTCGCCATGTTACTGCAGCTTCTGGTGCTGCACATCTTCCCCAGTGCCTACGACGTATCCGGAGGGGTCGTCATCATGATCAGCGTCTTCGTCCTCGCCGGCTATAAGCTTTACTGGAGGAAGTTAGAGAGGCAGGACTACCAGGAGATCCTGGATTCACCCATCAAATGAGGGTCACAGCGTAATCTTCTCCGCCCAAACTCCGCACACTGCCGTGGTCCGTCAGTTGTTCATCGATCCGCCGTCTTTTGTATCGTACGATCTAATGCCTGTAGTATGTGAGATGATTGGAAACTATACAGATGTAGCAAAAGATTTATTCTTGTCTAATATATTAGAAGAACATATATTAAATAGAGTGAAATGCTGTGGGATTTGGAGTCTTTTCTTTTTAGTTATCGTTGCTGTGGAGAGATTGGGATGCAAAGATGGCCAGGTCATCCCCCTGGTGTAGTAGTGAGAATATTTATTAAGTGCTTCCTGTGGGCAGATCGCTGTACTGAGCGCTGGAGAGAATACCCAAGTAGGAACTAGATAAGTCCCTGTCCATCAGAAGGCTCGTGAACACTGATTTTTGAAGAGACGCTTATGTTAAATGGGATTTCAGGCAATCTGTAGTAGTAGTAGTAGCAGCAGCAGCATTTACTAAGCAAACACATAGTGAAATGCACTGAACTAGGCTCTAAGAGGTAATAATAATAATGATGGGACTCGTTAAGTGCTTAACTATGTGCCAGGCACTATCCTGGGGAAGCAGTGTGGCTCAGTGGAAAGAGCATGGGGTTTGGAGGCAGAGGTCATTGGTTCAAATCCCGGCTCCTCCACTTGTCAGCTGGGTGACTTTGGGCAAGTCACTTCACTTCTCTGGGCCTCAGTTACCTCATCTGTAAAATGGAGATTAAGACTGTGAGCCCCACGTGGGACAACCTGTTAACCTTGTATTCCCCCCCCACACCAGTGCTTAGAACAGTGCTTTGCACATAGTAAGTGCTTAATAAATGCCATTATTATTGTTATTATTACTGAGAGCTCACCTCCTCCAGGAGGGCTTCCCAGACTGAGCCCCCTCTTTCCTCTCCCCCTCCCCAACCCCCCTGATTTATTGCTCTATTTATTTTACTTGTACATATTTGCTATTCTATTTATTTTGTTAATGATGTGCATCTAGCTTTACTTCTATTTATTCTGATGACTTGTCACCTGTCCACATGCTTTGTTTTGTTGTCTGTCTCCCCCTTCTAGACTGTGAGCCCGTTGTTGGGTAGGGACCGTCTCTATATGTTGCCAACTTGTACTTCCCAAGCGCTTAATACAGTGCTCTGCACACAGTAAGTGCTCAATAAATATGATTGAATGAATGAGTGAATGAATGAATGCATGAATGAATGAATGAATGAATAGTAAGGTGCTGGGGTGGATACAAGTAAATCAGGTTGGACACAGTCCCTGTCCCACATGGGGCTCACAGTCTCAATCCCCATTTTACGGATGAAGGAACTGAGGCACAGAGAAGTAAAATGATTTCCCAAGGTCACAAAATAGACAAAGGGAGGAGCCGGGATTAGAACCCATGACCTTCTGACTCCCAGCCTGTGCTCTAACTACTATACTGTGCTGCTTCTTGTGCAATATCAAAGGAAAGGCTCTCTGTCCCCGCTGTCCCGTGATTTTGGGGGTTGCTAAGGGACTGAACAACAACAAAGGGAAAGAGGTTGGAGAGGGCAGGGATGCTCTGCACACAGTAAGCGCTCAATAAATACGATTGATTGATTGATTGATTGATAAGGTAAAATAAAAAGTGTGGGACAAGAGGGCATTACAGAGTCTGAGGCATGTCGTGGGGATGGAAGTGAGGGTGGAAGCATTGTGGAAATATGGGGAGACAGCCAGTTCAGTAGCTCATCAATCACGGCCGCGAAGCAGTGACAGCATAGGGGAGACGGGAGATTGAAGTTTACCCTCCGGACTGTAAACTCATTATGGGCAGGAGACATGTCTGTTATATTGTTATATTGTACTCTCCCAAGTTCTTAGTACAGTACTAGGCACACAGTATGTGCTGAATAAATTGAAGCAGCGTGGCTCAGCGGAAAGAGCCCGGGCTTTGGAGTCAGAAGTTCAAATTCCGGCTCCGCCAATTGTCACCTGTGTGACTTTGGGCAAGTCACTTAACTTCTCTGGGCCTCAGTTCCCTCGTCTATAAAATAGGGATTAAGACCGTGAGCCCCCCGTGGGACAACCTGATCACCTTGGAACCTCCCCAGCGCTTAGAACAGTGCTTTGCACATAGTAAGCGCTTAATAAATGCCGTCATTATTATTATTTAATAAAATGATTGACTGGCTGACTTTAAAGGATCATTCAGTTGTATTCATTATTCATTCAATCGTATTTTTAAGCGTATTTTCTGCCGTCGATTTTTTTAATAGATATGATTGGCTGGCTGACTTTAAAGGATCATTCAACTGGATTTATTATTCAGTCAATCGTATCTTTTAAGCGCTTACTGTGTGCAGAGCGTTGTACTAAGCCCTCGAAGAAGGGTGGAGCGAATGGGAAGAGAGTGCAGGGACGATATAAATCAAGCGCTTAGTACAGTGCTCTGCACACAGTAAGCGCTCAATAAATACGATTGATTGATTGATATAAATACGATTGACTGATTGATATGGAGAGAGATAGGGCAAATAAGTAACTAGGCCTCTCTGGGCAACAGGTCGCAAGGCAGTTAGGATGAATTCCATTTGGCTCGCCTGCAACAGCGAGGAAAAGACACTCAGTTCCCTTAGAACCACATGTTCATTAAAGAGTGGCAGAGGCAGAGGTGGGGAAACGCTTAACAAATGGCATCATTTTTATTATTATTACTATGAGAGGGGAGACAGACACAGAGAAGCCAAAACAGAAGAAGACAGACCCGGAGGCGCACAATCATACCCACGCATTCAGACACCTGTCATCAAAATCACTGTCATCTAAATTATCTGGGGAGAGTGCACGCAAGCATACACACAAACACACATATACACACTCACTCAGGCATACAGTCTTCCAGAGATATAAATACGCAACCACACCGATGTCTTAGACACCAAGCTAACTGGAAGAAGGAGCAGGAATAAGAGGAGGCAACAGAAATCAGAGATTAATATTTCTGGAATTGGGCATACTGGGCGCTCAAGGGACGTGTCTAGCTACTCTGTTGTACTCTTCCGAGCGCTTAGTCCAGTGCTCTGCACACAGTAAGCTCTCAATAAATATGACTGAGTCATTGCTACAGAAAAAACAACCCACTGGTAAGCGAAAGGACAGTGAAACTGGTCTTTGTTGCTATAGCCATTGAGTAACTGGAATTCCCGGCGTGAAGGCCACTGGGATGGGCAAAGGTGGGAAATTCATCCATCCATTCATTCATTCATTCAATTGTATTTATTGAACACTTACTGTGTGCAGAGCACTGTACTAAGCGCTTGGGAAGTAGAGAAGCAGCGTGGCTCAATGGCCCAGAGAAGTGACTTGCCCAAGTTACACAGCTGACAATTGGAGGAGTCGGGATTTGAACCCATGACCTCTGCCTCCCAAGCCCAGGCTCTTTCCACTAAGTCAAGCTGTTCTCACTAAGAATTTGATATTCACCCCACCCCTAGCCCCCCAGCACTTAAATACATACCACATACTTAACCATTGCCCCATCAGTAATTTATTTTAACATCTGTTCCCACCTCTACACTCTAAGCTCCTTGAGGGCAGGGAACATGTTTCCTGATTATCTTGCATTGTCCATTCCCAACCACCTACTGCAGTGCTCCACACACCATAAACGCTCCAGAAATACCATTTGTTATAGAAACTGAGTGAAAAAGGTGTCATTTGAATCTAATTATATGTATGACCAGACGTGGGAATATAAAGTCAATAGATTGCCCTTGACTCCCTTAAACTTCCGCTTGGAGATTAAGGAGATAATGAAATGAATTAATTCTACCCGGCAATGGAGGAGCCTCATCCCTGCTGACTCTTCCGAACTTCATTTGGGCTCCACTCCTCCTCTTTCCCTGGGATCAGAGGAGTCTGAAGGGATTGAGTCCAACTCAATTCAATCGTATCTATTGAGCACTAATCTCACCGTGCCTCGTTCTCGCCTGTCCCACCGTCGACCCCCGGCCCACGTCATCCCCCTGGCCTGGAATGCCCTCCCTCCGCACATAAAAATAATAAAAAATAATAAAATAATGATGGCATTTGTTAAGCGCTTACTATGTGCAAAGCACTGTTCTAAGTGCTGGGGAGGATACAAGGTGATTAAATTGCCCCACGTGGGGCTCACAGTCAATCCCCATTTTACAGATGAGGTAACTGAGGCTCAGAGAAGTTAAGTGACTTGCCCAAGGTCACACAGCAGACATGTGGCGGAGCCGGGATTTGAACCCCTGACCTCTGACTCCAAAGCCCGTGCTCTTTCCACTGAGCCATGCTACATCCGCCAAGCTAGCTCTCTTCCTCCCTTCAAAGCCCTACTGAGAGCTCACCTCCTCCAGGAGGCCTTCCCAGACTGAGCCTTCTCCTTCCTCTCCCCCTCCTCCCCTTCCCCATCCTCCCCGCCTTACCTCCTTCCCCTCCCCACAGCACCTGTATAAATGTATATATGTTTGTACATATTTATTACTCTATTTTATTTGTACATATTTATTCTATTTATTTTATTTTGTTCATCTCTTTTGTTTTGTTGTCTGTCTCCCTCTTCTAGATTGTGAGCCCGCTGTTGGGTAGGGACCATCTCTCTATGTTGCCAACTTGGACTTCCCAAGCGCTGAGTACAGTGCTCTGCACACAGTAAGTGCTCAATAAATACGATTGAATGAATGAATGAATGAATGAGCACTTACTATGTGCAGAGCACTGTATTAAGCACTTGGGAGAGTACAATATAACAAAAAACAGACACATTCGGAAGAAGCGTGAGAAGCAGCATGGCTCAGTGGAAAGAGCACGGGCTTTGGAGACAGAGGTCATGGGTTCAAATCCCGTCTCCGCCAATTGTCAGCTGTGTGACTTTGGGCAAGTCACTTAACTTCTCTGTGCCTCAGTCACCTCATCTGTAAAATGGGGATTAACATTGTGAGCCCCACATGGGACAACCTGATCACCTTGTAACTTCTCCAGTGCTTAGAACAGTGCTTGGCACATAGTAAGCGCTTAATAAATGCCATTATTATTATTATTATTATAAGCATGGCCTAGCAGATAGAGCACAGGCCTAGGAGCCAGAGGACCTTGGTTCTAATCCCGGCTCGGACACTTGCCTGCTGGGTGACCTCGGCCAAGTCACTTCACTTCTCTGGGCCTCAGTTACCTTTTCTCCCTCCCACTTGTCTGTTAGCCCCATGCGGAACAGGGATCTTATCCTGCCCGATTAACTTGTATCTACCTAACCCTTAGAACAGTGCTTGATACATAACATGTGTTTAACAAACACCATAAAAAAACAAAACCAAACAAAAAAGAACAGTGGCTGCCTTTTAAAGGGAAATAAAAACCGCCCATCAGTGCTGGGTCACTTCCTGTGGATAGCTGACAACTGGCCAGGGTGACAGAGAGGATCTTAAATTGCACTGCAACCCTGTCCTTAAAATCTGAACAGCTGACCCCGAGGACTGAGGCAACAGTACTGGAGCTAGACTTCATTCAAGCATTCAATTATATTAATTGAGTGCTTACTGTGTGCAGAACACTGTACTAAGTGCTTGGGAGGGTACAACAATAAACAGACCCATTCCCGTGCCACATGAGCCCCTTCCTTCCTCTCCCCCTCATCCCCCTCTCCATCCCCCCCATCTTACCTCCTTCCCTTCCCCACAGCACCTGTGTATATGTATATATGTTTGTACATATTTATTACTCTATTTATTTATTTATTTTACTTGTACATATCTATTTATTTTATTTTGTTAGTATGTTTGGTTTTGTTCTCTGTCTCCCCCTTTTAGACTGTGAGCCCACTGTTGGGTAGAGACTGTCTCTATATGTTGCCAACTTGTACTTCCCAAGAGCTTAGTACAGTGCTCTGCACACAGTAAGCGCTCAATAAATACGATTGATGATGATGATGAGCTAGACTTCTCTTTGCCCTCTAAGTTTCTATCAGAAACCAGGGCAACTGTCTTTCTGAACTTTCCCTGCAACATCTCTTGTGACAGGTAAAGTCTTCATCAGGCACGGGTTTGGGAGTCAGAAGGACCTGGATTCTAATCCCGGCCCCGCCACTTGTCTGCTGGTTGACTTTGGGTGAGTCGCTTCACTTCTCTGTGCCTCAGTTCCCTCATCTGAAAAATGGGGATTAAGACTGTGAACCCCACGAGGCTCATGGACTGCGTCCAACCTGATTAGCTGTATCTACACCAGTGCTTTGAACAGTGGTGACACATAGTAAATAAGTGCTTAGCAAATACCATTAAAATAACAAACGAACCAATTACCCCACTGAACTTCCGATTCCAGGTTCTATTGTCCTATTGAAAGTAGGGAAGTGGCATGGCCTAGTGGAAAGAGTACGGGTCTGGGAATCAAAAAACCTGGGCTTTAATCCTGACTCTGCCATTTGCTTGCTGTGGGACCTTGGGCATATCTCTTCACTTCTCTGTGCCTCAGTTTCCTCAACTGTAAAATGAGGATTTCCATACCGCTTCTCCCTCTTGCTTAGATTGTGAGCCCCTAGGGGGACGGGGACTCTGTCTCATCTGATTATCAAGTGCTTAAAACAGTGCTTGACACATAGTAAGTGGTTAACAGATACTATTAAAAAATACCTCTACTTTTCCCCCTGAACTGACCTTAATCAATCAATCAATCAATCAATCGTACTTATTGAGCACTTATTGTGTGCAGAACACTGTACTGAGCGCTTGGGAAGTACATGTTGGCGTGTCCTCCCCCTGGCCTGGAATGCCCTCCCTCTGCCCATCTGCCAAGCTAGCTCTCTTCCTCCCTTCAAGGCCCTACTGAGAGCTCACCTCCTCCAGGAGGCCTTCCCACACTGAGCCCCTTCCTTCCTCTCCCCCTCGTCCCCCTCTCCATCCCCCCATCTTACCTCCTTCCCTTCCCCACAGCACCTGTATATATGTATATATGTTTGTACATATTTATTACTCTATTTATGTATTTATTTATTTATTTATTTTACTTGTACATATCTATTCTATTTATTTTATTTTGTTAGTATGTTTGGTTTTGTTCTCTGTCTCCCCCTTTTAGACTGTGAGCCCACTGTTGGGCAGGGACTGTCTCTATATGTTGCCAATTTGTACTTCCCAAGCGCTTAGTACAGTGCTCTGCACACAGTAAGCGCTCAATAAATATGATTATGATGATATAGAGACAGTCCCTACCCAACAGTGGGCTCACAGTCTAGACCTTAGACTTAAACATTGTTGTATTTGTTAAGCACTGTTCCAAGCGCCAGGCAAGATACCGGATGATCAGGTCGGACACGGTCCCTGTCCCACACAGGGCTCAAAATCTAAGTAGGAGAGAGAACGGGTGTTGAATTCCCATTTTACAGATGAGATAATTGAGGAACAGAGAAGTGAAGTGCTTTGACCAAGGTCACAGAGCGTGCACATGGCGGAGCCAGGATTAGAACCCAGGTCCTCTGACTCCCAAGCCCGGGCTCTTTCTGCTAGGCCATGCTGTTCTTTTATACTTCTGTCTTATACCCAAAAACCAAGTTGAATCTTCGAGTCATTGGAACTTTGGCTCACAGGACAAAAGGCAGCCAGGACCTGTGAAGAGCTGTGATGGAAAAGGTCAATAGGAACAAGAGATCTCTCTTATATGAGGACTGACTGGTGAAGAAAACTGTGGTTTGCAAAAAGCTTTTCACCCAATTTTTCTAGACTTGCTTATGGCCAACAAAATGAGTCTTTACTATGAAGTAGAATTGCATTGCAAAGACTGAAAAGTCTCTTTGACAGTTGCACGTTCATTCCAACATTTCTTGAAAAAGCTATGCCATTAACTGCTTCCTTAGAAGGTTTGGCTTCTCACCATGATACTTTTTGTAAATCATCTTCCTCCATCTGGTATTCAATGTTGGCTGTTGGAGTTTCACTTCAGCTCAGTCCCTGCTGTTTCCCCTGGAACCTGCCCTCTGGGATATTTTCCCAGATTCCCAAGGGGAAATCAATCCATCAATCAGTGGTATTTATTGAGCTCTTACTATGCGCAGGGCACTGTACTAAGCGCTTGGAAGAATGAATATAGTACCACAGAGATAGTAGACCTGTTCCGTTTCCACAAGAAGTTTGCAGTCTATAGGGGGAGATAGACTGTAAAAATTAATTATGGATATGTACATGAGTGACTTTCCCATCACTGTAGACGGCAATACCATCCTTCCCATCTCACAAGCCCACAACCTTGGTGTCATCCTCAACTCCGCTCTCTCGTTCACCCCTCACATCCAAGCCGTCACCAAAACCTGCCGGTCTCACCTCCATAACATCGCCAAGATCCACCCTTTCCTCTCCATCCAAACCGCTACCTTGCTGGTTCAATCTCTCATCCTATTTCGACTGGACTACTGCATCAGCCTCCTCTCTGATCTCCCATCCTCATGTCTCTCCCCACTTCAGTCTATACTTCATGCCACTGCCCAGATCATCTTTGTGCAGAAACGCTCTGGGCGTGTTACTCCTCTCCTCAAAAATCTCCAGTGGCTACCAGTCAACCTACGCATCAGGCAAAAACTCCTCACTTTCGGCTTCCAGGCTGTCCATCACCTCACCCCCTCTTACCTCACCTCCCTTCTCTCCTTCTCCAGCCCAGCCTGCACCCTCCGCTCCTCTGCCGCTAATCCCCTCCCCGTGCCTCGTTCTCGCCTGTCCCGCCGTCGACCCCCGGCCCACGTCCTACCTCTGGCCTGTTATGCCCTCCCTCCTCTCATCCACCAAACTAGCTCTCTTCCTCCTTTCAAAGCCCTACTGAGAGCTCACCTCCTCCAAGAGGCCTTCCCACACTGAACCCCCTTTTTCCTCTCCTCCTCCCCATCCCCCACCCTACCTCCTTCCCCACCCCACAGCACCTGTATATATGTTTATACAGATTTATTACTCTATTTTACTTGTACATATTTAATATTCTATTTATTTTCTATTTATATCTATTTATTTATATTTATATCTATTTATTTTCTATTTATCTATTTATTTATTTATTAAAGCATCTAGCTTTAATTCTGTTTCTTCTGATGACTTGACACCTGACCACATGTTTTGTTTTGTCATCTGTCTCCCCTTTCTAGACTGTGAGCCCATTGTTGGGTAGGGACCGTCTCTATATGTTGCCAACTTGTACTTCCCAAGCGCTTAGCACAGTGTTCTGCACACAGTAAGCACTCAATGAATACGATTGATTGAATGAATGAATGAATATGTGCTGTGGGGCTAAGGGAGGGATGAATAACAAACGTTTAAAGGGAACAGATCCCCAAATCCATGGAAAGTCTTACAGTTGAGGAGAACAGTTTCTACACAATCCCAAGCCTTAATTTTTGAGCTCTTTACATGCAAATAAAATAGATCCTTAGTTCAGGCCTTAAAAGAAACCTGTCAGAAATCAACTAGGCTCTTTAATAACAATTGTAAATGTAACCCTGATCTCTAGCACTGAGTTTCTTTGGATTCACTCTAGGCACTGCAATTATGTCTTTAATCAATCAATCAATCAACCGGTCAATGAATGGTATTTATTGAGGACTTTCTGTGTGCAGAGCACCGAACTAAGAACTTGGGAGAATGCAATGTAACAGAATCGGCAGACACGTTCCCTAACATCACAAATTTACAATTGCTTTGCTGTTGAGGCACGTAAGAAGGACCGGAGAAAATTATATGGGTGAAAGAATTTTTTTAAAGACTTGAAAAATATTTGAATTTGCCCCAGAATGGACAGTTACCTTGCCACAAAGTAACAGATGTATGCTAATAATAATAATAATAATAATAGAGGCATTTGTTAATCAATCATATTTATTGAGCGCTTACTGTGTGCAGAGCACTGTACTAAGCGCTTGGGAAGTACAAGTTGGTGGGAAGTACAAGTTGGCGCTTACTATGTGCCAAGCACTGTTCTAAACACCGCGGTGGGGGATACAAGGTAATTAGGTTGTCCCATGTGGGGCTCACAGTCTTAACCCCCATTTTACAGATAAGGAAACTGAGGCACAGAGAAGTCAAGTGACTGCCCAAAGTCATACAGCTGATAAGTGTCGGAGCCAGGATTAGAACCCATGACCTCTGACTCCCAAGCCCGCGCTCTTTCCACTAAGCCACACTGCTTGGCACTTACAAATAACAGACTGTGAGCCCACTGTTGGGTAGGGACTGTCTCTATATGTTGCCAATTTGTACTTCCCAAGCGCTTAGTACAGTGCTCTGCACATAGTAAGCGCTCAATAAATACGATTGATGATGATAACAGATGTGCTTAGAACAGTGCTTGGCACATATTAAGCGCTTAACAAGTACAGAAATTATTAATTTTTAAGTGCACCATTGTCCACCCAGAATAATAATATTCTAGACTTCTAGACTGTGAACCCACTGTTGGGTAGGGACTGTCTCTATATGTTGCCAACTTGTACTTCCCAAGTGCTTAGTACAGTGCTCTGCACACAGTAAGCACTCAATAAATACCATTGAATGAATAATAATAATAATAATAATGCCATTTATTAAGCGCTTACTATATGCAAAGCACTGTTCTAAGCACTGGGGAGGTTACAAGGCAATCAGGTTGTCCCACAGGGGGCTCACAGTCTTCATCCCCATTTTACAGAGGCCCCAGTATCTACCCCAGTGCTTCGTGCAGTCCTTAGAAAGAGCTTAACAAGTAGCATTTTTTGAAAAAAGGCACCGTACTAACTCCTGGGGTAGATCATACAAGATGATACAAGCCACATCAGGCTCTAAGTGGGAGTGAGCTCAAGTATTGAATTCCCATTTTACAGATGAAGAAACAGAGGCTCAGCAGAGTTCATTCAGTCGTATTTGTTGAGCACTTACTGTGTGCGGAGTATCGTACTAAACACTTGAGAGAGTAGCATATAACAACAAACTGACACATTCCCTACCCACAGTGAGCTTGAGGTCTAGAGGGGGAGAAAGTTAAATGACTTGCCCAAGGTCGTTCAGCAAGCTAGTGTAAGTCCTCTGCCTCTCAGGTCTGTGCTCTTTCCACTAGGCCACCTAACATCAAGAGAAGCAGCGTGGCTCAGTGGAAAGATCCCGGGCTTTGGAGTCAGAGGTTATGGGTTCAAATCCCGGCTCTGCCAATCGTCAGCTGTGTGACTTTGGGCAAGTCACTTCACTTCTCTGGGCCTCAGTTCCCTCATCTGTAAAATGGGGATTAAAACTGTGAGCCCCCCGTGGGACACCCTGATCACCTTGTAACCTCCCCAGTGCTTAGAACAGTGCGTTGCACATAGCGCTTAATAAATGCCATTATTAATTCAAATCCCGGCTCCACCAATTGTCAGCTGTGCGACTTTGGGCAAGTCACTTCACTTCTCTGTGCCTCGGTTCCCTCATCTGTAAAATGGGGATTAAAACTGTGAGCCCCCCGTGGGACAACCTGATCACCTTGTAACCTCCCCAGCGCTTAGAACAGTGCATTGCACATAGTAAGCGCTTAACAAATACTATTATTATTATTATTATTATTATTATTATTATTTGCCAAGCACTGCTCTATGCACTGGGGTAGATACAAGATAATCGGGTGGGACACAGTTCCTGTCCCACATGGAGTTCACAGTATCAACCCCCCATTTTACAGATGAGGTAGCGGAGACAGTGAGCCCACTGTGGGACAGGGACTGTGTCCAACCCGATTTACCTGTACCCAGCCCAGTTCTTAGTACGGTGCCTGGCCCATAGTAAGCGCTTAATACCACAATTATTATTATTATAATTATTACAGGGAGATATCGCCATTCACTTATTGTTGGCCCCGTGCCCAGTGCCAGTCAAAAATTGAGTCAATGACCAGACCCCAAGCCTAGCCAAATAGTAGCCAGTCTGAGACGGCCTTTGGAGTTTCTTCTTGCGTACTGCCCTAAATATTCTAAATATTCCAATTGCCCTAAATAGAGAAGCAGCATGGCTCAGTGGAAAGAGCACAGGCTTTGGAGTCAGAGGTTGTGGGTTCAAATCCTGCCTCCGCCAGTTGTCAGCTGTGTGACTCCCCCTCTCCATCCCCCCATCTTACCTCCTTCTCTTCCCCACAGCACCTGTATATATGGTTGTACATATTTATTACTCTATTTATTTATTTATTTATTTATTTTACTTGTACATATCTATCCTATTTATTTTATTTTGTTGGTATGTTTGGTTCTGTTCTCTGTCTCCCCCTTTTAGACTGTGAGCCCACTGTTGGGTAGGGACTGTCTCTATGTGTTGCCAATTTGTACTTCCCAAGCGCTTAGTACAGTGCTCTGCACATAGTAAGCGCTCAATAAATACGATTGATTGATTGATTGATTGACTTTGGGCAAGTCACTTCACTTCTCTGTGCCTCTGTTACCTCATCTATAAAATGGGGATTGAGACTTTGAGCCCCCCGTGGGACAACCTGATCGCCTTGTAACCTCCCCAGCGCTTGGAACAGTGCTTTGCACACAGTAAGCGCTTAATAAATGACATCATTATTATTATTCTAGTACAGATTGCTATATAATTTCAAGCATAGTGTACTGCTCTGCCTCTCAGTGAGTGCTCAGTAAATGCAATCGATGGCTCCATCTTTCTTCTGTCCCTTCCAATCAGTCACTCAGTCAATCAATGGTATTTATGGAGAGTTTACTATGTGCAGAGCACTGAACTAAGCGCTGGGAGAGTACAATCCAACAGAATTAGCAGGCCCATTCTCTGACTACAACAAACTTACTTTGTCTTCCCTCTGCAATGTTGGGGGGCAGGGGTGGAGTTGTCCCCCTCACCCCGGCGTCAGTGAACATGAAAGCGTAGGGTATTTACAGTCTAGAGCTACAGATGCTCAGCGGTAACGACTCACAGCCATACCCTCTATCACACACACACACAAACACACACAACACACTCACACATATCCATTAGGTAGACACAAATCCAGAGATGCGGAAACATACAGACTCTAACAGACGCACACATTCACGGGTGACACATACACAAACCGTCTATGTAAGAGCGTTATGGGCAGGGAATGGGTCTGCTAATTCTGTTGTATTATACTCTGTCAAGCGCTTAGTAAAGTGCTCTGCACAAGGTAAGCGCTCAATATATACCATGGACTGATTGATTCAGTCTTTTAGCCTGACAGCACTATGTTCATACCTGTAATTTATTTATTTAATGCTTGTCGCTCCCCTCTAGACTGTAAGCTTGTTGTGGGCAGGGAATGTGTCTGCTTATTGTTGTCTTGTACTTTCCCAAGAGCTTACTAAGCACTCAGTAAATAGTTTTGAATGAATGAATGAATGAATATCTATCTATCTATAAACCATGTATGGATAGATACTGGTATATGTGCATAACTATATCATCCTCTAGACTGTAAGCTCATTGTGGGCAGGGAATGTGTTTGTTTATTGTTATATTGTACTCGCCCAGGCACTTAGTACAGTGCTTTGCACACAATAAGTGCTCAATAAATATGACTGAATGAATGAACTATAGATATATGCATATATCATCATCATCATCATCATCAATCGTATTTATTGAGCGCTTACTATGTGCAGAGCACTGTACTAAGCGCTTGGGAAGTACAAATTGGCAACATATAGAGACAGTCCCTACCCAACAGTGGGCTCACAGTCTAAAAGGGGGAGACGGTGAACAAAACCAAACATACTAACAAAATAAAATAAATAGAATAGATATGTACAAGTAGAATAAATAAATAAATAGAGTAATAAATATGTACAAACATATATACATATATACAGGTGCTGTGGGGAAGGGAAGGAGGTAAGATGGGGGGATGGAGAGGGGGGCGAGGGGGAGAGGAAGGAAGGGGCTCAGTTTGGGAAGGCCTCCTGGAGGAGGTGAGCTCTCAGCAGGGCCTTGAAGGGAGGAAGAGAGCTAGCTTGGCGGATGGGCAGAGGGAGGGCATTCCAGGCCCGGGGGATGACGTGGGCCAGGGGTCGATGGCGGGACAGGCAAGAACGAGGTACGGTGAGGACATTAGCGGCAGAGGAACAGAGGGTGCGGGCTGGGCTGGAGAAGGAGAGAAGGGAGGTGAGGTAGGAGGGGGCGAGGGGATGGACAGCCTTGAAGCCCAGGGTGAGGAGTTTCTGCCTGATGCGCAGATTGATTGGTAGCCACTGGAGATTTTTGAGGAGGGGAGTGATATGCCCAGAGCGTTTCCGGACAAAGATAATCCGGGCAGCAGCATGAAGTATGGATTGAAGTGGGGAGAGACACGAGGATGGGAGATCAGAGAGAAGGCTGGTGCAGTAGTCCAGACGGGATAGGATGAGAGCTTGAATGAGCAGGGTAGCGGTATGGATGGAGAGGAAAGGGCGGATCTTGGCAATGTTGTGGAGCTGAGACCGGCAGGTTTTGGTGACGGCTTGGATGTGAGAGGTGAACGAGAGAGCGGAGTCGAGGATGACACCAAGGTTGCGGGCTTGTGAGATGGGAAGGATGGTAGTGCCGTCAACAGAGATGGGAAAGTCAGGGAGAGGGCAAGGTTTGGGAGGGAAGACAAGGAGTTCAGTCTTGGACATGTTGAGCTTTAGGTGGCGGGCAGACATCCAGATGGAGGTGTCCTGAAGGCAGGAGGAGATGCAAGCCTGGAGAGAGGGGGAGAGAGCAGGGGCAGAGATGTAGATCTGGGTGTCATCAGCGTAGAGATGATAGTGGAAGCCGTGGGAGCGAATGAGGTCACCAAGGGAGTGCGTGTAGATTGAGAACAGAAGGGGACCAAGTAGTGAACCTTGGGGAACCCCCACAGTAAGGGGATGGGAGGGGGAGGAGGAGCCTGCAAAAGAGATTGAGAAAGAGCGATCGGAGAGATAAGAGGAGAACCAGGAGAGGATGGAGTCTATGAAGCCAAGGTCGAATAGCGTGTTGAGGAGAAGGGGGTGGTCCACAGTGTCGAAGGCAGCTGAGAGGTCGAGGAGGATTAGGACAGAGTAGGAGCCATTGGATTTGGCAAGCAGGAGGTCATTGGTGACCTTTGAGAGGACAGTTTCCATGGAATGTAGGGGACGGAAGCCAGACTGGAGGGGGTTGAGGAGAGAGTTGTTGTTGAACAACAATATTCAGTCATATTTATTCATTCAATTGCATTTATTGAGCGCTTACTGTGTGCAGAGCTTAGAACAGTGCTTTGCACATAGTAAGCGCTTAATAAATGCCATCATTCTAAGAGCTTGGAAAGTACAGTTCAGTAACAAAGAGAGACAATCCCTGCCCACAAAGGGCACTTACTGTGTGCAGAGCACTGTATTAGAGAGAAGTAGCATGGCTCAGTGGAAAGAGTCTGGGCTTTGGAGTCAGAGGTCATGGGTTCAAATCCTGGCTCTGCCAACTGTCAGCTGTGTGACTTTGGGCAAGTCACTTAACTTCTCTGGGCCTCAGTTACCTCATCTGTAAAATGGGGATTAAGACTGTGAGCCCCCAGTGGGACAGCCTGATCACCTTGTAACCTCCCCAGCACTTAGAACAGTGCTTTGCACATAGTAAGTGCCTAATAAATACTATTATTATTATTAAGCATTTGGGAGAGTACAATACAGCAATAAATAGACACATTCCCTGCCCACAACGAGCATGCAGTCTGGGAGGGGGAGACAGACATTAATCATCATCATCATCATCATCAATTGTATTTATTGAGCATTTACTGTGTGCAGAGCACTGTACTAAGCGCTTGGGAAGTACAAGTTGGCAACAAATAGAGACCGTCCCTACCCAGCAGTGGGCTCACAGTCTAAAAGGGGGAGACAGAGAACAAAACCAAACATACTAACAAAATAAAATAAATAGAATAAATATGTACAAGTAAAACAAATAAATAAATAAATAAATAGAGTAATAAATATGTACAAACATATATACATATATACAGGTGCTGTGGGGAAGGGAAGGAGGGAAGATGGGGGGATGGAGAGGGGGACGAGGGGGAGAGGAAGGAAGGGGAGGGGGAGAGGAAGGAATATATATAATGTAATATTATATATATTATTATTTATGTAATATAAATAAATATATTAGAGATAAGGGCATTAGTGCTGTTGGTCTGGGAGAGGGGAAGAACAAAGGGAGCAAGTCAGGGCGATGCAGAAAGGATTGGGAGAAGAGGAAAGGGGAGGCTTAGTTTGGGAAGGCCTGCTGGAGGAGATGTGCTTTCAAAATGGATTTGAAGGGGGCTAGAGGAGGGAGGGCAGTTCATTCAGAGGCAGGACGTGGGCCAGGGGTTGGCGGCAAGATAGGCCAGATCGAGGCACGGTGAGAAGGTTAGCATTAGAAAAGTGAAGTGTACAAGGTTGTAGTAATAATAATAAAGGCATTTATTAAGCGCTTACTATGTGCAAAGCACTGTTCTAAGCACTGGGGAGATTACAAGGTGATCAGGTTGTCCCATGGGGGACTCACAGCCTTAATCCCCATTTTACAGATGAGGTAACTGAGGCCCGGAGAAGTTAAGTGACTTGCCCAAAGTCACACAGCTGACAATTGGCAGAGCTGAGATTTGAACCCACGGCCTCTGACTCCAAAACCCGTGCTCTTTCCCCTGAGCCATGCTGCTTCTCTTAGTAGGAGAGAAGCGAGGTGAGGTAGGAGGGGCCAATGTGATGGACTGCTTTAAAGCCAGTGGGGAGGAGTTTTTGTTGGATGTGGAGGTGGATGGGCAATGCTGGAGTTTTTTGAGGTGTGGGGAGACATGTCCTGAATGTTTCTGTAAAAAAATGATCTGGGCAGCAGAGTGAGGTAAGGAATGGAGAGGGGAGAGACAGGAGGCGGGGAGGTCAGCAAGGAGACTGATGCAATAATCTAGGCGGGATAGGATGATCAATCAATCAATCAATTGTATTTATTGAGCGCTTACTGTGTGCAGAGCACTGTACTAAGCGCTTGGGAAGTAAAAGTTGGCAACATATAGAGACAGTCCCTACCCAACAGTGGGCTCACAGTCTAAAAGGGGGAGGAGTAATGTGGTAGTAGTTTGGATGGAGAGGAAGGGGGAGATTTTAGTGATGTGATGGTGGGACTGACAGGATTTAGTGATGGATGGAATATGTGGGTTGAGTGAGAGGGAGGAGACAAGGATAACATCAAAATTATGAGCTTGTGAGACAGGAAGGATGGTGGTGCCAACTACAGTGATGGGAAAGTCACGGGGAGGACAGGGTTTGGGTGGGAAGATAAGGAGCTCTGTTTTGGACATGTTAACTTTGAGGAGTTGGGAGGAAAACCCAGTAGAGATGTCTTGAAGGCAGGAGGAAATGCGAGACTGAAGAGAAGGAGAGAGATCAGGGCTGGAGCTGTAGATTTGGCCATAATCTGCACAGAGGTGGTAGTTGAAGCAACTGAAGTGAATGAGTTCTCCAAGGGAGTGGGTGTAGATGGAGAATAGAAAGGAACCCCGAACAGAAATTGAGGGACCCCAAAGTTTGGGGGTGGGAGGCGGAGGAGGAGCCTGCGAAGGAGAGTGAGAATGAAATGCGATTCCTGCCCTCTGGGAGTTTACTGCTAGTTGAGGGGAGAAACATGAAAATAAATTAGACAGAGGAAGTGGCAGAGAATAAGGATATTTACATAAAGGCGGTTGGTGGAGGGGTGAGTACAGACCCAAGCACAGAGGCGATGCAGAAGGGGAAAAGGAAGGTGAGTGAGGGAAGGCTTCTTGGAGAAGAGACGATTTTAGAAGGGCTTTGAAGAGAAGCAGCTTAGCCTAGTGGATAGAGCACGGGCCGGCAAGTCAGAAACACCTGGCTTCTCACTCCTGCTCTGCCACTTGTCTGCTGTGCGACCTTGGGCAAGAGGCCTCACTTCTCTGGGCCTCACTTACCTCATCTGTAAAATGAAGATTGGTACCGTGAGCTCCATGAGGGACATGGACTCTGTCCAACCTGATTTGAGAGCTCACCTCCTCCAGGAGGCCTTCCCACACTGAGACCCTTCCTTCCTCTCCCCTTGACCCCCTCTCCATCCCCCACATCTTACCTCCTTCCCTTCCCCACAGCACCTGTATATATGTATATATGTTTGTACATATTTATTGCTCTATTTATTTATCTATTTATTTTACTTGTACATATCTATTCTATTTATTTTATTTTGTTAGTATGTTTGGTTTTGTTCTCTGTCTCCCCCTTTTAGACTGTGAGCCCACGGTTGGGTAGGGACTGTCTCTATATGTTGCCAAATTGTACTTCCCAAGCGCTTAGTACAGTGCTCTGCACACAGTAAGCGCTCAATAAATACGATTGATGATGATGATGATGATTAGCTTGTATCAGTGATCAGTGATCAGTGATCAGTACAGTGCCTGGCCCAGAGTAAGCGCTTAGCAAGCACCATAAAATAAAAAATAAGAGGGGGAGAGTGGTGGTCTGTCGTATACGACGGGGGGAAGGAGTTCCGGGCCAATCAATCAATCAATCGTATTTATTGAGCGCTTACTGTGCGCAGAGCACTGTAGTAAGCGCTTGGGAAGTACAAGTTGGCAACATATAGAGACAGTCCCTACCCAACAGTGGGCTCACAGTCAAGAAGGGGGAGACAGAGAACAAAACCAAACATATTAACAAAATAAAATAAATAGAATAGATATGTACAAGTAAAATAAATAAATACATATTTATTACAAATAAATTACAAATAAAACAAATAAATCCTCCAGAGGGAGGATTGTGAGGAAGGGGTCAGCAGTGAGATAGACGAGATTGAGGTATAATGCTTGACATATAGTATGTGCTTAACAAATATAATATGTAATAACAATGATGATAGCTCCCTTTCCTCTTTTCCCACTCCCTTGTGCCGCCCTGACTTGCCCCCTTTATTCAGCCCCCCTCCCAGCCCCACAGCACTTATGTACATAACCATAATTTACTTATTCACTCAATCATATTTATAGAGCACTTACTGTGTGCAGAGCATTGGACTAAGCGCTTGGGAAGTACAAGTTGGCAACATATAGAGACGATCCCTTATATTATGTCTGTCTCCCCGCTACACTGTAACCTCACTGTGGGCAGGGAATGGGTCTGTTTATTTATTTATTTATTTATTTTTAATGGCATTTATTAAGCGCTTACTATGTGCAAAGCACTGTTCTGAGCGTTTAAAAATAATAATGATGATGATGGTATTTGTTAAGCGCTTACTATGTGCAAAGCACTGTTCTAAGTGCTGGGGAGATACAAGGTGATCGGGTTGCCCCACGAGGGGCTCACAGTGCAGAACAGTGCTTTGCACATAGTAAGTGCTTAATAAATGTCATAAAAAAAATAATAATTATAAAAAACCCCTGGAAGCTCCCTCTAGACTTTCAACTCTCTGTGGCCAGGGAATTTATCTGCCAACTCTTGTACTTAGAACAGTGCTGTGCACATAATAATAATAATAATGATGGCATTTATTAAGCGCTTACTATGTGCAAAGCACTGTTCTAAGCGCTGGGAAGGTTACAAGGCAATCAGGTTGTCCCACAGGGGGCTCACAGTCTTAATCCCCATTTTACAGATGAGGTAACTGAGGCACAGAGAAGTGAAGTGACTTGCCCAAAGTCACACAGCTGACAATTGGCGGAGCGGAATTTGAACCCCTGACCTCTGACTCCAAAGCCCGGGCTCTTTCCACTGAGCCATGCTGCTTTCCCTATGCTCATGGAGAAGCAGTGTGGCTTAGTGGAAAGAGACCGGGCTTGGGAATCAGAGGTTGTGGGTTCTAATCCCGGCTCCGCCACTTGTCAGCTGTGTCACCTTGGGCAAGTCACTTTCATTCATTCATTCAATCGTATTTATTGAGCGCTTACTGTGTGCAGAGCACTGTGCTAAGCGCTTGGGAAGTCCAAGTTGGCAACATATAGAGACGGTCCCTACCCAACAGTGGGCTCACAGTCTAGAAGGGGGAGACAGCCAACAAAACAAAACACGAAACAGAACACTTAACTTCTCAGTGCCTCAGTTACCTCATCTGTAAATTGGGGATCATCTTCATCATCATCAATCATATTTATTGAGCGCTTGCTGTGTGCAGAGCACTGTACTAAGCGCTTGGGAAGTACAAATTGGCAACATATAGAGACAGTCCCTGCCCAACAGTGGGCTCACAGTCTAAAAGGGGGAGACAGAGAACAAAACCAAACATACCAACAAAATAAAATAGAATAGATATGTACAAGTAAAATAAATAAATAAATAAATGGAGTAATAAATATGTACAAACATATATACATATATACAGGTGCTGTGGGGAAGGGAAGGAGGTAAGATGGGGGGGATGGAGAAGGGGACGAGGGGGAGAGGAGGGAAGGGGCTCAGTCTGGGAAGGCCTCCTGGAGGAGGTGAGCTCTCAGTAGGGCCTTGAAGGGAGGAAGAGAGCTAGCTTGCCAGATGGGCAGAGGGAGGGCATTCCAGGCCCGGGGGATGACGTGGGCCGGGGGTCGATGGCGGGACAGGCGAGAACGAGGTACGGTGAGGAGATTAGCAGCAGAAGAGCGGAGGGTGCGGGCTGGGCTGGAGAAGGAGAGAAGGGAGGTGAGGTAGGAGGGGGCGAGGGGATGGACAGCCTTGAAGCCCAGGGTGAGGAGTTTCTGCCTGATGCGCAGATTGATTGGTAGCCACTGGAGATTTTTGAGGAGGGGAGTGATATGCCCAGAGCGTTTCCGGACAAAGATAATCCGGGCAGCAGCATGAAGTATGGATTGAAGTGGGGAGAGACACGAGGATGGGAGATCAGAGAGAAGGCTGGTGCAGTAGTCCAGACGGGATAGGATGAGAGCTTGAATGAACAGGGTAGCAGTTGGGATGGAGAGGAAAGGGCGGATCTTGGCAATGTTGCGGAGCTGAGACCGGCAGGTTTTGGTGATGGCTCGGATGTGAGGGGTGAATGAGAGAGCGGAGTCGAGGATGACACCAAGGTTGCGGGTTTGTGAGACGGGAAGGATGGTAGTGCCATCAACAGAGATGGGAAAGTCAGGGAGAGGGCAGGGTTTGGGAGGGAAGACAAGGAGTTCAGTCTTCGACATGTTGAGCTTTAGGTGGCGGGCAGACATCCAGATGGAGATGTCCTGAAGGCAGGAGGAGATGCGAGCCTGGAGGGAGGGGGAGAGAGCAGGGGCAGAGATGTAGATCTGGGTGTCATCAGCGTAGAGATGATAGTTGAAGCCGTGGGAGCGAATGAGGTCACCAAAGGAGTGCGTGTAGATCGAGAACAGAAAGGGACCAAGCACTGAACCTTGGGGAACCCCCACAGTAAGGGGATGGGAGGGGGAGGAGGAACCTGCAAAAGAGACTGAGAATGAACGACCAGAGAGATAAGAGGAGAACTAGGAGAGGATGGAGTCCGTGAAGCCAAGGTCAGATAGCGTGTTGAGGAGAGGGGGTGGTCCACAGTGTCGAAGGCAGCTGAGAGGTTGAGGAGGATTAGGACGGAGTATGAGCCGTTGGATTTGGCAAGCAGGAGGTCATTGGTGACCTTTGAGAGGGCAGTTTCCGTGGAATGTAGGGGACGGAAGCCAGACTGGAGGGGGTCGAGGAGAGAGTTGTTGTTGAGGAATTCTAGGCAGCGAGTGTAGACAACTCGTTCAAGGAGTTTGGAAAGGAATGGTAGGAGGGATATGGGGCGAAAACTAGAAGGTGAGGTGGGGTCAAGAGAGGGTTTTTTTAGGATGGGAGAGACATGGGCATGTTTGAAGGCAGAGGGGAAGGAACCAGTGGAGAGTGAGCGGTTGAAGATGGAAGTTAAGGAGGGAGAAGGGATGGAGCAAGAGATTTCATGAGATGAGAGGGAATGGGGTCAGAAGCACAGGTGGCCGGAGTAGCACTTGAGAGCAGGGAGGAGAGCTCCTCTGAGGATACTGCTGGGAAGGATGGGAGAGTGGCAGAGAGTGTTGAGAGCCGGGGGGTTGGAGAAGGGGGGGAAGTGACTTTGGGGAGGTCAGACCTGATGGATTTAATTTTGTTAATGAAGGAGGAGGCCAGATCGTTGGGGGTAAGGGAAGGAGGAGGGGGATGAAGACTGTGAGCCCCATGTGGGACAACCTGATTACCTTGTGCCTACCCCAGTGTTTAGAACAGTGCTTGGCACATAGTAAGTGCTAAATAAATACCATCATTTATTTAAGAGCACAGCTCTTATTATAGTAAGAGCTCAAGAATTATTCATTCATTCAATCGCATTTATTGAGCGCTTACTGGTGTGCAGAGCACTGTACTAAGCGTTTGGGAAGTACAAGTCGGCAACATATAGAGATGGTCCCTACCCAACAACAGGCTCACAGTCTAAAAGGGGGAGACAGACGACAAAACAAAACAAATAGACAGGTGTCAAAATCGTCAGAACTAGAATTAAAGCTATACGTACATCATTAACAAAAATAGTAAATAGGTACAAGTAAAATAGAGTAACAAATCTGTACAAATATATACAAGTGTTGTGGGGAGGGGAAGGAGGTAGGGCAGTGGGGTGGGGAGGAAGAGGGGAATTCGATCGTTTGTTAAACGCTATGTGCTCTAGAATGTAAGATCGCTGTGGGCAGGGAATATGTCCATTTATTATTGTATTGTACTCCCCCAAGCGCTTAGTACAGCGCTCTGTCCTCAGTAAGCATTCAATAAATATAACTGAATGAAGCACTGCGCTAAGTGCTGGGGTAGAGACAAGATAATCAGTCTGTGCTGGGGTAGATACAACCTTATCAGATTTGTTAATAATAATAATGGCATTTATTAAGTGCTTACTATGTGCAAACCACTGTTCTAAGCGCTACGGGGAAACAAGGTGATCAGGTTGCCCCACAGGGGGCTCACAGTCAATCCCCATTTTACAGATGAGGTAACTGAGGCACAGAGAAGTTAAGTGACTTGCCCAACCCCATTTTACAGATGAGGTAACTGAGGCACAGAGAAGTTAAGTGACTTGCCCAAGGTCACACAGCGGGCAATTGGTGGAGCCAGGATTCGAACCCATGACCACTGACTCCAAAGCCCGTGCTCTTTCCATTGAGCCACGCTGCTTCAATGTTAAGTGCCGGGGCTCACAATCTAATTAGGAGGGAGAACGGGTATTCAAACCCATTTGGCAGATGAGGGAACTGAGGCACAGAGAGGTTCGAGTTTATTATTATGTTTATTATATTTCATTTATTATGCCAAAAAACATTCAGCAGGCAAGTGTCCAAGCCAGGGTTAGAACTCAGGTGCTCTTACTCTTACGGGAAGCAGCGCGGCTCAGTGGAAAGAGCCCAGGCTTTGGAGTCAGAGGTCGTGGGTTCGAATCCCGGCTCCGCCACTTGTCAGCTGCGTGACTTTGGGCAAGTCACTTCACTTCTCTGGGCCTCCGTTCCCTCATCTGGAAAATGGGGATGAAGACTGAGCCCCTCGTGGGACAACCTGATCATCTTGTACCTACCCCAGCGCTTAGAACAGTGCTTTGCACATAGTAAGCGCTTAAAAAATACCAACATTATTATTATTATTACTCCCAGGCCCAGGATCTCAGATTCTACAGAAGTAATAAAGGGAGTAACGACAGGATTTGGTGACAGGCTGAAAATGTGGGTTGAACAGCAATGAGCTCCTACAGCGATGAGCTCTATAAGGGACAGGGACTGTGTCCAACCCTCTTAGCTTGTAACTACCCCAGCGCTTAGAACAGTGCTTGGCACATAGTAAGCGCTTCGCAAATACGTGGCTTAGTGGAGAAGAGCCCGGGCTTTGGAGTCAGAGGTCGTGGGTTCAAATCCCAGCTCTGCCAATTGTCAGCTGTGCGACTTTGGGCAAGTCACTTCACTTCTCCGTGCCTCAGTTACCTCATCTGTAAAATGGGGATGAAGACTGTGAACCCCCTGTGGGACAACCTGATCACCTTGCAACCTCTCCAGAGCTTAGAACAGTGCTTTGCACATAGTAAGTGCTTAATAAATGCCATTATTATTATTATTAGTAAATACATTATTATTATTATTATTAACAGCGTGGCTCAGTGGAAAGAGACCGGGCTTGGGAGTCAGAGGTCATGTGTTCAAATTCCGGCTTCGCCACTTGTCAGCTGTGTGACTTTGGGCAAGTCACTTCACTTCTCTGGGCCTCAGTTACCTCATCTGTAAAACGGGGATGAAGACTGTGAGCCCCACGTGGGACCATCTGATAACCTTGTATCCTCCCCAGCGCTTAGAACGGTGCTTTGCACATAGTAAGCGCTTAGCAAATGCCATTATTATTATTATTATTATTATTAAAAAATTCAGTTGAATGAATGAATGAACATAGTAAGCACGTAACAAATACTATTATTAATAATAAACTTCTAGACTGTGAGCCTAGACTGTGACTGAGCCTAGACTGTGACCCCTTCTAGACTGTGAGCCGCTGTTGGGTAGGGACCGTCTCTATATGTTGCTAACTTGTACTTACCAAGCTCTTAATACAGTGCTCTGCACACAGTAAGCGCTCAAAAAATATGATTGAATGAATGAATGAATGAATGAATAAACTTGATTGAATGAATGAACATAGTAAGCACTTAACATGTAGCATACTTATTATTACTGTAATAGGTGCTTAATACCATAATTATCACTATTGGTAAGCACTTAATAAATATAATCAAGTGAATGAATAAACATAGTAAGTGCTTAACAAATACTATTATTATTAAATTCGATTGAATGAATGAATGCTCATAGTTAGCACTTAACATATAGAATAATTATTATTGTAGTATGTGCTTAACAAATACCATAATTATCATTATTATTAGTAAACACTCAATAAATATGATCGAATGAACATAGTAAGTGCTTAACAAATACTATTATTATTAAATTCGATTTAATGAATGAATGAATGAACACAGTAAGTGCTTAACACAGAGCATAATTATTATTATTGTAGTAAGCGCTTAACAAATACCATAATCATTATAATTAGTAAGCACTCAATAAATTTAATCGAATGAATGAAAATAAGTGGTTAACAACTACCATAATTACCATTATGATCAAGCACTCAATAAATACAGAGAATACAACAAATACAATTAGAGAAGCAGTGTGGCTCAGTGGAAAGAGCCTGGGCTTGGGAGTCAGAGGTCATGGGTTCAAATCCTGACTCCGCCAATTGTCAGCTGTGTGACTTTGGGCTAGTCACTTCACTTCTCTGTGCCTCAGTTCCCTCATCTGGAAAATGGGGATGAAGACTGGGACCCCACGTGGGGCAACTTGATCACCTTGTATCCTCCCCAGTGCTTAGAACAGCGCTTTGCACATAGTAAGCACTTAATAAAGGCCATCATTATTATTATTACAATCGAATGAATGTAGTAAGCGTTTAACACACACTATTATTATTAATAAATTCGATTGAATGAATGGACATAGTAAGCACTTAACACATACCACAATTATTTTTGAAGTAAGCGCTTAACAAATACCATAATTATCAAGATTAAGCGCTCAATAAATAGGATCGAATGAATGATTGAACATAGAAGGGCTTAACAAATACCATAATTATCATAGTAAGCGCTCTACAAAAGCCATAAAGAAAAAATCCATCTGTGGTGGGGTCCCTTTTCTGTGGCATTTAAGGAAAACATCCAGAGTTGTCTTTAGCAGTAGGGAATGTTTTCGTTATGTACTTACTTACACTCATTCATTCATTCATTCAATCGTATTTATTGAGCGCTTACTGCGTGCAGAGCACCATACTAAGCGCTTGGGAAGTCCAAGTCGGAAACAGATAGAGACGGTCCCTACCCAACAACGGGCTCTTGCTCTAGAAGGGGGAGACAGACAACAAAACAAAACAAGTAGACAGGTGTTAATACCATTAGAATAAATAGAATTCTATTTATTTCATTTTGTTAATATGTTCTGTTTCGCTGTCTGTCTCCCCCTTCTAGACTGTGAGCCCACTGTTGGGTAGGGACCGTATCTATATGTTGCCAACTTGTACTTCCCAAGTGCTTAGTACAGTGCTCTGCACACAGTAAGCACTCAATAAATACGATTGAATGAATGAATTTATTTATTTTACTTGTACATATTTATTCTATTTATTTTATTTTGTTAATATGTTCTGTTTCATTGTCTGTCTCCCCCCCTTCTAGACTGTGAGCCCACTGTTGGGTAGGGACCGTCTCTGTGTGTTGCCAACGTGTACTTCCCAAGCGTTTAGTACAGTGCTCTGCACACAGTAAGTGCTCAATAAATATGATAGAATGAATGAATTTATTTATTTTACTTGTACATATTTATTCTATTTATTTTATTTTGTTAATATGTTCTGTTTTGTTCTCTGTCTCCCCCTTCTAGACTGTGAGCTCACTGTTGGGTAGGGACCGTCTCTATATGATGCCAACTTATACTTCCCAAGCACTTAGTACAGTGCTCTGCACAGAAGTAAGTGCTCAATAAATATGATTGAATGAATGAATTTATTTATTTTACTTGTACATATTTTTTCTATTTATTGTATTTTGTTAATATGTTTTGTTTTGTTGTCTGTCTCCCTCTTCTAGACCGAGAGCCCACTGTTGGGTAGGGACCGTCTCTATATGTTGCCAACTTGTACTTCCCAAGTGCTTAGTACAGTGCTCTGCACACAGTAAGCGCTCAATAAATGATTGAATGAATGAATGAAATAGAATTATATATTTATTGAGCACTTAGTGTGTGCAGAGCACTGTACTAAGCGGTTGGGAAGTACAAATCGGCAAAAGATAGAGACGGTCCCTACCCAACAACGGGCTCACAGTCTAAAAGTGGGGGACAGACAACAAAACAGAACAAGTAGGCAGGTGTCAATACCATCAGAATAAATAGAATCATATATTTATTGAGCACTTAGTGTGTGCAGAGCACTGTACTAAGCGCTTGGGAAGTACAATTCGGCAAAAATTCTGGCCTGAGAAGGCCCGGGCCTCGATGAGTGGTTTCCCCGAGGGTGGTGGGCACAGGTTGTCTGGGCCGGTCTGGGCCAGTCTGGGACGATTTGGGCTGGTTTGGGCTGGTTTGGGCCATTGCAGCGAGGCTCAGTGGAAAGAGCCTGGGCTTGGGAGTCAGAAGTTGTGGGTTCTAATCCCGACTCTGCCATTTGTCAGCTGTGTGACCTTGGGCAAGCCACTTCACTTCTCTGGGCAAGTCACTTCACTTCTCTGGGCCTCAGTTCCGTCATCTGTAAAATGGTGGTGAAAACTGTGAGCCCCACGTGGGACAACCTGATCACCTTGTATCCCCCCCAACGCTTAGAACAGTGCTTTGCACATAGTAAACGCTTAACAAATGCCGCCATTATTATTATTTGGGCCAATCTGGACTGGTCTGGGCTGGTCTGGGCCGGTCTGGGCCGGTATCTGGGCTGGTTTGGGCTAGTCTGTGCCAGTGCAGCGTGGCTAAGTGGAAGGAGTCCGGGCTTGGGAGTCAGAAGTTGTGGGTTCTAATTCCGACTCTGCCATTTGTCAGCTGTGTGACTTTGGGCGAGTCACTTCACTTCTCTGGGCCTCAGTTCCCTCATCTGTAAAATCGTGGTGAAAACTGTGAGGCCCCCGTGGGACAACCTGATCACCTTGTATCCCCTCCCCAGCGCTTAGAACAGTGCTTAGCACATAGTAAGCGCTAAACAAATGCCATCATTATTATTATTATTATTTGGGCCAATCTGGACTGGTCTGGGCCGGTCTGGGCCAGTCTGGGCTGGTCAGGGCCGGTGTCTGGGCTGGTTTGGGCTGGTCTGTGCCAGTGCAGCGTGGCTCAGTGGAAAGAGTCCGGGCTTGGGAGTCAGAAGTTGTGGGTTCTAATCCCGACTCTGCCATTTGTCAGCTGTGTGACTTTGGGCGAGTCACTTCACTTCTCTGGGCCTCAGTTCCCTCATCTGTAAAATGGTGGTGAAACCTGTGAGCCCCCCGTGGGACAACCTGATCACCTTGTATTCCCCCCCCAGCGCTTAGAACAGTGCTTTGCACATAGTAAGTGCTTAACAAATGCCATTATTATTATTATTATTTGGGCCAATCTGGGCTGGTCTGGGCCAGTCTGGGCTGGTCAGGGCCTGTGTCTGGGCCGGTCTGGGCCAGTGTCCGGGCTGGTTTGGTGGCTTGGGTCAGTCTGGGCTGGTCTGGGGTGGATTGGGCCAGTCCAGGCCGGTATGGGCCGGTGTCTGGGCTGGTCTGGGCTGGTTTGGGCCAGTCTGGGCCGGTCTGGGCTGGTTTGGGCCAGTGTGGGACTGTTTGGGCCAATATGGGCTGGTATCTGGGCCGGTTTGGGCCAGTCTGGGCCAGCCCCCAGAGGGCCACTCCCTGGGGCAGAGTGTCCCCTTGTCGGCCGGCGACACTTTAATGGTCACTTTCTGTCCCAGGACATTGGGCCAACTCGGCCCACCCTTGTCTACACCCTGAGCCCATTGTGGGGTAGGGATGGGCTCTCATTATTGCTGACTTGCGCTTCCCAAGTGCTTAGTCCAGGGCTCTGCACCCAGTAGGAGCTCAATAAATACGATTGAATGACTGACTGACTTCTCATTCATTCATTCATTCATTCAATCGTATTTATTGAGCGCTGTGTGCAGAGCACCGTACCAAGTGCTTGGGAAATCCAAGTTGGCAGCATCTAGAGACGGTCCCTACCCAACAGCGGGCTCTCAGTCTAACACTTGGAACAGTGCTTTGCTCATAGTAAGCCCTTAATAAATGCCATTATTATTATTATTATTAATTCATTCAATTGTATTTACTGAGCGCTCACTGTGTGCAGAGCACTGGACTGAGAGCTTGGGAAGTCCAAGTTGGTAACATATAGAGACGGTCCCTACCCAACAGCGGGCTCTCAGTCTAACACTTAGAACAGTGCTTTGCACATAGTGAGCGCTTAATAAATGCCATTATTATTATTATTATTATTAATTCATTCAATTGTATTTACTGAGCGCTCACTGTGTGCAGAGCACTGGATTGAGCGCTTGGGAAGTCCAAGATGGCAACATATAGAGACGGTCCCTACCCAACAGAGGGCTCACAGTCTAGAGGGGGAGACAGATGACAAAACAAAATGTATTAACAGAATAAATAGAATAAATATGCACAAGTAAAATAAATAAAAGTAGAGTAATACGCACAAACATATATTTATTCAATCGTATTTATTGAGGGCTTACTGGGTGCAGAGCACTGTACTGAGCGCTTGGGAAGTCCAAGTTGGCAACATATAGAGACAGTCCCTACCCAGCAGTGGGCTCACAGTCTAGACGGGGGGTGGGGTGGGGGAACAGACAACAAAACAAAACGTATTAACAAAATAAAATAAACAGAATAAATATTTACAAGTAAAATAAATAAGTAGAGTAATAAATATGCACAAACATATTTATTCAATCGTTTGAGCGCTATCTGTGTGCAGAGCACTGTACTGAGAGCTTGGGAAGTCCAAGTTGGCAACATCTAGAGACGGTCCCTACCCGACAGCGGGCTCACAGTCTAGAAGGGGGAGACAGACGACAAAACAAAACGTATTAACAAAATAAAAGAAATAGAATAAATATGTACATTCAATCGTATTTATTGAGCTCTTACTGTGTGCAGAGCAGTGTACTGAGCGCTTGGGAAGTCCAAGTTGGCAACATAGAGAGAAGGTCCCTACCCAACAGTGGGCTCACAGTCTAGAAGGGGGAGACAGATGACAAAACAAAACGTATTAACAAAATAAAAGAAATAGAATAAATATGTACATTCAATTGTATTTATTGAGCGCTTACTGTGTGCAGAGCACTGTACTGAGCGCTTGGGAAGTCCAAGTTGGCAACACATAGAGACGGTCCCTACCCAACAGCGGGCTCACAGTCTAGAAGGGGGAGACAGACAAAACAAAACATATTAACAAAATAAAAGAAATAGAATAAATATGCACATTCAATCGCAATTACTGAGTGCTCACTGTGTGCAGAGCACTGTACTGAGCGCTTGGGAAGTCCAAGTTGGCAACACACAGAGACGGTCCCTACCCAACAGTGGGCTCACAGTCTAGAAGGGGGAGACAGACGACAAAACAAAATGTATTAACAAAATAAAATAAATAGAATAAATATGTACATTCAATTGTATTTATTGAGCACTTACTGTGTGCAGAGCACTGTACTAAGCGCTTGGGAAGTCCAAGTTGGCAACATATAGAGACAGTCCCTACCCAACAGTGGGCTCACAGTCTAGAAGGGGGAGACAGACGACAAAACAGAACGTATTAACAAAATAAAATAGAATAAATATGTACATTCAATCGTATTTACTGAGCGCTTACTGTGTGCAGAGCACTGTACTAAGCGCTTGGGAAGTCCAAGTTGGCAACATATAGAGACGGTCCCTACCCGACAGCGGGCTCACAGTCTAGAAGGGGGAGACAGTCAACAAAACATATTAACAAAACGAAATAAATAGAATAAATACGTACATTCAATCGTATTTATTGAGCACTTACTGTGTGCAGAGCACTGTACTAAGCCCTTGGGAAGTCCAAGTTGGCAACATCTAGAGACGGTCCCTACCCGACAGTGGGCTCACAGTCTAGAAGGGGGAGACAGGCGACAAAACAAAACGTATTAACAAAATAAAATGAATAGAATAAATATGCGCACTCATTGATTCATTCATTCAATCGTATTTATTGAGCGCTCACTGTGTGCAGAACAGTGTACTAAGCGCTTGGGAAGTCCAAGTTGGTAACACATAGAGACAGTCCCTACCCAACAGCGGGCTCACAGTCTAGAAGGGGGAGACAGAGAACAGAACGTATTAACAAAATAAAAGAAATGGACTAAATCTATAGAAGAGAAAGGACTAAATAAATGGAGAAATCGGTAGCAGACGGTCTGAATGACGTCAGGCCCGGTCGCGGCCCTCAGGCCCTGAGGCCTCCCCGCCCCGGCCCCGCCCCCTTCTGGCGCCGCCGTTTTGACGGACGGGCGCGCTCCTCCAATCGGCGGCGGGCGCGGGGCCGTGCCGGGCGCGGATTGGCCGGCCGGGGGCCAATGAGGAGCGGCCGGGCGGGAGTTTCCTGCGGGCGCGCGGAGGGGGTGAGGGGGCGGGGGCGGCCTGTGAGGAGCCGCGGGGGACGGCGGCGACGGGGACGGCGACGAGGAGGAGGAGGAGGAGGAGGAGGAGGAGGAGGAGGAGGAGGAGGAGCGGCGGATCGACGCCGCCGCCGCCGCCGGGTCCGTGGGTCTGCCCGCCCGCCCGCCCGCCCGCCCGCCCAGGCCAACCGGGCCGGACCCCGACAGAGGGGCCCCCCACAGCGGAGCCCCCCCACAGCGGAGCCCCGACAGGCAGGCAGGCCCTCGTTCTCCTCAGGTGAGCGGGCCCCGGGTGGGGGGGGGGCGGCGGCCCGGGCCTATCAAGGCTTCGGGGTGAGTGTGTGTGTGTGTGTGTGTGTGTGTGTGTGTATCGGGGGTGTGTGGTGTGTGTGTGTGTGGGGTGTGTGTTTGATGTCTGTATGGGCTATGTATGGGGGTTGTGTGTGTGATGTGTGTGTAGGGATTGTGTGATGGGTATGTGTTTGGGGTGTGTGTATGGGGTGTGTGTTTGGTATGTGGGGTGTGTGAGATGTGTATGTGTAAGGGATGTGTGTGTGTGTGATGTGTGTGTATGGGGTGTGTGTGTGGGGGGTGTGTGTCTATGAGGTGTGTGTGTATGGGGTGTGTGTGTAATGTGTGTATGGGGTGTGTGTGGTGTGTGTGTATGGGGGTGTGTGTGATGTGTGTGTGTGGTGTGTGTGTATGGGGTGTGTGTATGGGGTGTGTGTGATGTGTGTTTGTGTGTGTGGGGGGTGTGTGATTGTGTGTGCGTGGGGTGTGTGTGTGATGTGTGTGTGTGGGGTGTGTGTGTGATGTGTATGTGATGTGTGTGTATGGTGTGTGCGTGATGTGTATGTGATGTGTGTGTATGGGGTGTGTGTGATGTGTGTGTATGGGGGGTGTGTGTGGGATGTGTGTGTATGGGGTGTGGGATGTGTGTGTGTGGGGTGTGTGATGTGTGTGTGTGGGATGTGTGTGTATGGGGTGTGTGTGTGTGATGTGTGTGTGTGGGGGGTGTGTGTGATGTGTGTGATGTGTGTGTGTGGGGGGTGTGTGTGTGATGTGTGTGTATGGAGTGTGTGTGTGATGTGTGTGTGTGGGGTGTGTGTGTGATGTGTGTGTGGGGTGTGTGTGTGATGTGTGTGTGGGGTGTGTGTGTGATGTGTGTGTATGGGGTGTGTGTGTGTGATGTGTGTGTGTGGGGTGTGTGTGTGTGTGATGTGTGTGTATGGGGTGTGTGTATGGGGTGTGTGTGTGATGTGGGGTGTGTGATGTGTGTGTATGGGGTGTGTGTGTGTGATGTGTGTGTATGGGGTGTGTGTATGGGGTGTGTGTGTGTGATGTGTGTGTGTGGGGTGTGTGTGTGATGTGTGTGTATGCAGTGTGTGTGTGATGTGTGTGTGTGGGGGGTGTGTGTGTGATGTGTGTGTATGGAGTGTGTGTGTGATATGTGTGTGTGTGTGGGGTGTGTGTGTGATGTGTGTATGGGGTGTGTGTCTGATGTGTGTGTATGGGGTGTGTGTGTGTGATGTGTGTGTGTGGGGTGTGTGTGATGTGTGTGATGTGTGTGTGTGGGGTGTGTGTGATGTGTGTGGGGGGTGTGTGTGATGTGTTTGTGTGGGGGGTGTGTGTGATGTGCATGTATGGGATGTGTGTGTGATGTGCGTGAATGGGGTGTGTATGGGTTGTGTGTGGGGTGTGTGTGTATGGGGGTATGTGTGGTGTGTGTGTATGGGGTGTGGGTATGGATTGTGTGTGGTGCCGGAGCCCCCTCAGGCAGAGCCGTTGGGGAGGGTCTGGGGGCCCAGCCTGGCCCAGCCTGGGGCCCAAAGGACACCCCTTTTATTATTTTTTTATTATTATTATCATTGTTATTCTGGTATTTGTCAAGCGCTTACTATGTGCCAAGCCCTGTTCTAAGCGCTGGGGGAGATGCAGGGTAATCAGGTTGTCCCATGTGGGGCTCACAGTCGTAATCCCCCTCCCTTCCCCCGGCCCTACCCCCTTTCCCTCCCCTCAGCAGTTGTGTATATTTGTGCATATTTATTACACTATTTTATTAGTGATGTATATATAGCTATAATTCTATTCATTTATTTATTCACTCATTCATTCATTCAGTCGTATTTATTGAACACTTACTGCGTGCAGAGCACTGTACCAAGCGCTTGGGAAGTCCAAGTTGGCAACATCTAGAGCGGGCTCACAGTCTAGAAGGGGGAGACAGAGAACAAAACAAAACATATTAACGAAATAAAAGAAATAGAGTAAATATGTACAAATAAAATAGAGTAATAAATACGTACAAACATATATACATATATATTCCGATGGTATTGACACCTGTCTATTCATTTTGCTTTGCTGTCTCCCCCTTTCTAGATTGTGAGCCCACTGTTGAGTAGGGACCGTCTCTAGATGTTGCCGACTTGTACTTCCCAAGCGCTTAGTGCAGTGCTCTGCACACAGTAAGCGCTCAAGAAACACGATTGATTGAATGAATGAATGAATGAATGAGTAATCCCCATTTTCCAGATGAGGGAACTGAGGCCCAGAGAAGTGAAGTGACTTGCCCAAGGTCACACAGCAGACGAGAGGTGGAGCCGGGATTAGAACCCACATCCTCTGACTCCCAAGCCCGGACTCTTTCGGCCAAGCCGCAATCTCCCCTCCTGCTCCTCCTGTCCTGGCACCCCCTCCCCCCCTTTCCTGCCATCGCCATCATTCATTCATTCATTCATTCATTCATTCATTCATTCATTCAATTGTATTTATTGAGCGCTTACTGTGTGCAGAGCACTCTACTAAGCGCTTGGGAAGTACAAGTTGGCAACATATAGAGACGGTCCCTACCCAACAGTGGGCTCACAGTCTAGAAGGGGGAGACAGACAACAAAACAAAACATATTATCAAAATAAAATAAATATAATAAATATGTACAAATAAAATAAGTAAATAGAGTAATAAATACGTACAAACATATATACATATATGATTGTATGTATTTATTACTCTATTTTATTTGTACATATATTTGTACATATACATATGGACAGGTGCTGTGGGAAGGGGAAGGAGGTAAGGCGGGGGGATGGGGAGGGGGAGGAGGGGGACTTCTCCCTCTTCTCCCCCTTCATCATCATCGTAATAATAATGATGGCATTTGTTAGGCACTTACTATGTGCCAAGCACTGTTCTAAGCGCTGGGGGAGATACAGGGTCATCAGGTGGTCCCACGTGGGGCTCACAGTCCTAATCCCCATGTTACAGATGAGGGCACTGAAGCATAGAGAAGTTAAGGGGCTTGCCCAAAGTCACACAGCAGACAAGTGGCAAAACTGGGTTTCGAACCCATGACCCCTCACTCCCAAGCCTGTGCTCTTGCCACTATCCCACGCCTCTCCCTTCACCCCCTTTGTAATAATAATAAATAATAATGATGGCATTTGTTAATAATAATAATAATAATAATGATGGCATTTCTTACGCGCTTACTGTGTGCAAAGCACTGTTCTAAGCGCTGGGGAGGATACAAGGTGATCAGGTTGTCCCCTGTGGAGCTCTCAGTCTTAATCCCCATTTTACAGATGAGGGAACTGAGGCTCAGAGAAGTGAAGTGACTTGCCCAAGGTCACAAAGCAGACATGTGGTGGAGCTGGGATTCGAACCCATGACCTCTGACTCCAAAGCCCGTGGCACTGTTGTAAGTGCTGGGGTAGATGCAAGGTGATCAGGATGTCCCACGTGGGGCTCACAGACTTAATCCCCATTTTACGGATGAGGGTACTGAGGCTCCAGAATAATAATAATAGTAATAATGATGGCATTTATTAAGCGCTTACTGTGTGCAAAGCGCTGTTCTAAGCGCTGGGGAAGTTACAAGGTGATCAGGTTGTCCCACGGGGGCTCACAGTCTTAATCCCCATTTTACAGATGAGGGAACTGAGGCGCAGAGAAGTTAAATGACTTGCCCAAAGTCACACAGCTGACAAGCGGTGGAGTTTGAACCCATGACCTCTGACTCCAAAGCCCGGGCTCTTTCCCCTGAGCCGCGCTGCTTAGTGAATTGTCTTGCCCAAGGTCACACAGCGGACAAGGGGCGGAGCCGGGATTAGAACCCACAACCTCTGACTCCCAAGCCCGGGCACTTAGGGGCCCGCATAGCACCGCACTCACAAACCCGGGCCCCTCGCCCCGCCCCATCCCCTGGCACAGGGGGTGGGGTGGAAGGGGAGGGGGTTGCCAGAAATGTACCCCCCAACACACTCTCCCCTCCATCTCCCCTCAACCCAAAGGTCCCCGCCATCCCCCTGTACCCCAAAGTTAATAATAATAATAATAATGATGGTGATGATGATGGCATTTGTTAAGCACTTACTATGTGCCAAGCACTGTTCTAAGCGCTGGGGTAGATCCAGGGTAATGAATTTGTCCCACGTGGAGCTCACAGTCTTAATCCTCGTTTTACAGATGAGGGAACTGAGGCCCAGAGAATCAATCAATCAATCGTATTTATTGAGCGCTTACTGTGTGCAGAGCGCTGTACTAAGCGCTTGGGAAGTACAAGCTGGCAACATATAGAGACAGTCCCTACCCAACAGTGGGCTCACAGTCTAAAAGGGGGAGACAGAGAACAAAACCAAACATACTAACAAAATAAAATGAATAGAATAGATATGTACAAGTAAAATAAATAAATAGAGTAACAAATATGTACAAACATATATACATATATATGTATGAATAAAACGTTTTATACATATATGTATGTATAAAACGAGTCTTAATCCTCGTTTTACAGATGAGGGAACTGAGGCCCAGAGAATCAATCAATCAATCGTATTTATTGAGCGCTTACTGTGTACAGAGCACTGTACCAAGCGCTTGGGAAGTACAAGTTGGCAACATATAGAGACAGTCCCTACCCAACAGTGGGCTCACAGTCTAAAAGGGGGAGACAGAGAACAAAACCAAACATACTAACAAAATAAAATAAATAGAATAGATATGTACAAGTAAAATAAATAAATGAGTAACAAATATGTACAAACATATATACATATATATATGTATGAATAAAACGTTTTATACATATATGTATGTATAAAACGAGTCTTAATCCTCGTTTTACAGATGAGGTAACTGAGGCACAGAGAAGTTAATCAATCAATCGTATTTATTGAGCGCTTACTGTGTGCAGAGCACTGTACTAAGCGCTTGGGAAGTACAAGTTGGCAACATATAGAGACAGTCCCTACCCAACAGTGGGCTCACAGGCTAGAAGTTAAATGGCTTGCCCAAGGCCACACAGCAGACAAGTGGCAGAGCCGGGATTAGAGCCCATGTCCTCTGCCTCCCAATCCCGGGCTCTTCCCACTAAGCCACGCTGCTTCTCCGTAATGGTATGCGTTAAGCACTTACTATGTGCCAAGCACTGTTCTAAGCGCTGGGGTAGATATGGGTAACCAGGTTTGTCCCACACGGGGCTCACAGTCTTACTACCCATTTTATGGCTGGAGAAACTGAGGCACGGAGAAGTGAAGCGGCTTGCCCAAGGCAGACAAGTGGCGGAGCCGGGATTTAGAACCCACGACCTTCCGACTCCCAAGCCCGTGTTCCCCAAGTTCCCCTCCATCCCTTCCCTTCCGTCGCCCCCTACCCCAAAGTTCCCTTCCATCCCCTCCCCACAAAATAATAATAATAATAATAATTATGGTATTAAGCATTTACTATGTGCCAAGCACCATTCTAAGCATTGGGGTAGATAGACTGTGAGCCCACTGTTGGGTAGGGACCATCTCTATATGTTGCCAACTTGTACTTCCCAAGCGCTTAGTACAGTGCTCTGCTCACAGTAAGTGCTCAATAAATACGATTGAAGGAATGAATGAATGAGTAAAGGGTAATCAGGTTGTCCCACATAGGGCTCACACTTTTAATCCCAATTTTGCAGATGAGGCACAGAGAAGTTAAGTGACTTGACTGAGGTCACACAGCCGACATTCCTTCCAACCGAAATCTCCTCTCCCTCCCCCCCCCCCAAAAGTTCCCCTGCTTCCCCAGTGCAACTGAACAGTGGGGTGTGTTAAAGGCTTCCTCTGCATTAAGCCCTGAGGTAGATGCTGTGCAACCAGGCAGGCCAAGGGGGAGGGACAACAGGGACGGCACCCCCATTTTACAGACCAGGAAGTCGAAGCACAGAAAAGTCAAGTGACTTGTCCAGCGTCACACAGCGGGCAGGCGGCCCAGCCAGGATTAGTCCCCTGTGTCTCTTTGCTCCCAGAGCGTCTGCAATTTCCTTTTTTTTTTTTTTTTTTTTTGTTTTTTAGGTTGATTTTTCATCATTCTCAAGTTTGCGAAGAGACCACATCCACCCGGGGGGTTTCTTGGAGAGAGGGACGATAAACGTTCAGTTGGCATGTAAGTTGTTCAAAGCAATACTTTTCTTGAAGATCTGAAGTGCAGGAGAGAAAGTTGTAAACTCATGGTGGGCAGGGAATGTGTCTGTTGTATCATTCGTTCATTCATTCATTCAGTCATATTGAGCGCTTACCGTGTGCGAAGCACTATACCAACCAACTGGAAGAGTATAGTACAACAAACGTACACATTCTCTGCCCACAATGAGCTCGCAGTCTAGATGGGGAGACAGACAGTAATATTACAGAATAAGTAAATTGCAAAAAATTGTTGCATTGCACTCTCCCAAGTGCTTAGTGTAGTGCACTGCACACAGTAAGCGCTGTATAAATAACTGATTGTATAGAAGTGATCAGAAACGATCACTTATTTTGGCAGGCGTTACACATTGTTCAAATAGCTTTCAGTAGAATTCCCTAATTTCGCACTCAGCTTAAGAGAAGCCCTAGAAATTTGGGCAGAATCAAATAATTTTAATAGGAATGTGAAATTTACCTTCAGTTCCATCTGGAAACCAAGATCCAACTCGTGAAAAATTTTTATTCCGTCGGTTGCTTTGAATGAGGGATTCTTATAGAAATTCTGGGATTGCCACAGGTCTTTCCATTCTTGCCATGAAAATGGCAGCGCAATCCAAAAACGTTGAATAAAAAAACTGATAGCCTGAGGGAAATATAGTGTTGATGAAGTTACCTGAGTAGCCATCAGATATGTTATTTCAGAAACTCATTGGTGCACCTCTAACTGAAAACGGACTGGCTTCGATGAATTGGTGAGCCCGTTGACCGTCATTATATTGTGCTCTCCCAAGCGCTTGAAGAGTGCTCTGCGCATTGTAAGTGCTCAATAAATGCCATTGAGTGATGGAGTGAGTGGGTATGGGAATCGCTGTGGGCATTCCAGTTCAGGGATTTGCTGGGCTGCCTGGTTGTCTCTTTTTGCAGTGAGGTTTTCAGTGGGGAGAGTAGGTAGACAAAAACTAAAGCACACTCGGCTGTAGAGGTTACAGATGATCACTCTGAAGTACACTCAGTTACACTGTAGTGCAGATTTTGCCCATTGTGTTTCTGATAGAACTCTTTTGGGGGTTTAGGCAGGTGTTTTTCGTACAGCACCCATCTTCTCTGGCTATAATGTGGTGGGATGTTGGAAGAAACAGTGAACAATATGTGCAGCGCCTAATAATACTGATTGTGGTATTTGTAAGCACTTGTAAGGCTTTCCTTAAGGTTTGTCTTAAAGACCCCTTAAGGCCCCAGACTGAGCCCCCTCCTTCCTCTCTCCCTCCTCCCCCTCCCCATTCCCCCCATCTTACCTCCTTCCCTTCCCCACAGCACCTGTATATATGTTTGTACATATTTATTACTCTATTTATTTATCTGTTTTACCTGTACATATCTATTCTATTTATTTTATTTTGTTAGTATGTTTGGTTTTGTTCTCTGTCGCCCCTTTTAGACTGTGAGCCCACTGTTGGGTAGGGACTGTCTCTATATGTTGCCAACTTGTACTTCCCAAGCGCTTAGTACGGTGCTCTGCACACAGTAAGCGCTCAATAAATACGATTGATTGATTGATGTTTTGTTTTGTTGTCTGTCTCTCCCTTCTAGACTGTGAGCCCGCTGTTGGGTAGGGACCATCTCTATATGTTGCCAACTTGTACTTCCCAAGCGCTTAGTACAGTGCCCTGCACACAGTAAGCGCTCAGTAAATGCGATTGAATGAATGAATTGTCAAGAATGTACCCTCCTGTTTTAGGAGAACCGATTGTATTCAGCATCTGTTGGATAGTTTTTTTAAAAAAAATTTAATGGCATTTGTTCAGTGCTTACTAGGCGCCTGGCACTTTTCTAAGCCCCGAGGTAGATACAAGGTAAATCAGATTGGACAGACTCCATGTCCTGCCCAGGGCTCACAGTATTAATCCCTATTTTATAGGTGAAGTAACTGAGTCATAGGGAAATTAAGTGACTCACCCAAGGTCACAGAGTAGACAAGTGGTGGAGCCGGGTTTAGAACCCAGGTCCTTCTGATTCCCAGGCCCCTGCCACACTGCTTCTCCAGACAGGCCCCTTTTGCAGATGGATAAGGAGCCCCATCAGGGGCTTCACAGTCACATTATGGAGAATCCGAAATAGAGCCTATTATAATCCGGGGGAGACCAAACCATGGCTGAGGCCTGGGTTGAAGAGCAGCCTAAATTCTGCATCCAAATGAAAATATGAAGGAAAAAAGGCAGGCCCCTAGGTTTTTTTAGGCCACAGAGGGAGTGCTCCAGAAGGGTCTCAGCTTGCTAATCTTGTGGCAAAGGCCTAGTCCTTTAAGTGAGTCCATTGGGCTTGAACATTAGTTAGAAGCAGAATGGCCTAGTGGATAGAGCACGGGCCTGGGAATCAGAAGGACCTGGGTTCTCATCCCGACTCCGCTACCCATCTGCTTTGTGACCTTGGGCGAGTCACTTCATTTCTCTGGGCCTCAGTTCCCTCATCTGTCAAATGGGGGTGAAGACTGTGAGCCACCTTGTGGGACAGTGACTGGGTCCACCCTGATTTACTTGTATCCACCCCAGCGCTTAGCACAGTGCCTGGCCCGTGGTAAGCGCTGGACGAATACCACAATAATTATTACTATAGGTTCCTTTGGCCAAGCGCTTACCACGGCTAGTGTCTGGAGTGTCTGGCAGGAAGGCTTAATGAGAAAGTCACACCCACACTTGAATTTTTCAGTAGCCGCATGTATGTTTCATCTACGGGCAGATTTCTCTTTTCGAAGTAGTGACACGGCCACGGAAAGTGTGTTCTGGCCATTTATGATAATGCCTATTGCAGATCATAAAAATCTGGTCAGGTCCTTCTCATCTGGGTATTCAGTAGGAAGAAGCAGCGTGGCTCAGTGGAAAGAGCTCGGGCTTTGGAGTCAGAGGTCATGGGTTCAAATCCCGGCTCCGCCACTTGTCAGCTGTGTGACTTTGGGCAAGTCACTTCACTTCTCTGGGCTTCAGTTACCTCATCTGTAAAATGGGGATTAACAGTGTGAGCTCCCCATGGGACAACCTGACCACCTTGTAACCTCCCCAGCGCTTAGAACAGTGCCTTGCACATAGTAAGCACTTAATAAATGTCATTCTTCTTCTTCTTATTATTATTATAAGAAGCCAGGGCTTTCCTGTCCATAACTGCTAGTAAGTGCTTAGTTTGGTGCTTTGCCCATAGTAAGTGCTCAATAAATACGATTGAATGAATGAATGCTAATAGCTATAATTCATTGAGAAGCAGCATGGAGTAGTGGAAAGAGCACAGGCTTGGGAATCAGAGGACGTGGGTTCTAATCCCTCTCCGCCACTTTGCTGTGTGACCTTGGGCAAGCTGCCTAACTTCTCTGTGCCTCAGTTCCCTCATCTGTAAAATGGAGATTAAGACTGTGAGCCCCACGTGGGGCAACCCGATTACCTTGTGTTCACCCTAGTGAGTAGAACAATGCTGCTCATGTAGAAAACGCTAAACAAATACCATAATTATTGTTAGTAGTTAGTAGGACAGTCTCTCATTTGCCATTCGCCCCCACCCTCCGACCTCATTTACCATCCACTCCTGCCTGCTCTTCTTGGGCCGCGGTGGCAAAAAATAAGCAGCCGATGGGAAATGTTAATAATAACAATAATAATAATAATAATAATAATGGCATTTGTTAAGCACTTACTATGTGCAAAGCATTGTTCTAAGCGCTGGTGGGATACAAGGTGATCAGGTTGTCCCACGTGGTGCTCACAGTCTTAACCCCCATTTTACAGGTGAGGTCACTGAGTCCCAGAGAAGTGAAGTGACTTGCCCAACGTCACACAGCTGACAAGTGGCGGAGCCGGGATTAGAACCCATGACCTCTGACTCCCAAGCCTGGGCTGTTTCCACTGCTCTTTCCACTAAGCCACGCTGCTTCTCAAATGCTAACAAATGTGGTGGTTTATGGTGCCTTCTTTCCTTAGTTCAGTAGTAGTTATCGAGCACCTTTTGTGGGCTGAGGTCGATGTCAGACAATTATTATTATTATCAATCAATCAATCGTATTTATTGAGCGCTTACTGTGTGCAGAGCACTGTACTAAGCGCTTGGGAAGTACAAGTTGGCAACAAATAGAGACAGTCCCTACCCAACAGTGGGCTCACAGTCTAGAAGGGGGAGACAGAGAACAAAACCAAACATATTAACAAAATAAAATAGAATAGATATGTATAATGAGATGAGACTTTTACATAGCACCTTAATGCAGTATTATTATTATAATGGCATTTATTAAGAGCGTACTATGTGCAAAGCACCGTTCTAAGCGCTGGGGAGGTCACAAAGGGAGCAGGTTGTCCCACGGGGGCTCACAGTCTTAATCCCCATTTTACAGATGAGGGAATGAGGCACAGAGAAGTTATGTGACTTTCCCAAAGTCACACAGCTGACAATTGGCAGAGCCGGGATTCAAACCCAAGACCTCTGACTCCAAAGCCCGTGCTCTTTCCACTGAGCCACGCTGCAGACCTTTGGGAGAGCTTGTAATTGTCCACATTGTATAGGTGCGTGAGCTTCACTGTCAGGGGGACATTTGGGACCGAAAGGGCCAATGTGAAACCTGCAGTCCAGACCAAGTGGTGCCCCAGGTTCCTCCTCAAAATAACATCCCTTTCGGCTAAGTGGAAATGGTTAATACTTTTAAATATGTGATGGATGAAGTGCTTACTCTCCGCTGAGTGCTGGAGGATGAGATTATTATACAAGACAATGGGGTCGGGCACCATTTCTGCCCCACGGGGGGCTCACGGTGGTAGTAACTTAGAGAAACCTTTTTCCCCCCCGCCAATCTAAGAACCACAAAGACTGCCCTTTCATGCTGTCGCATTGGTTGTTCGCAGCGCCTGGTGCTGTGGCTGACTTTCGTCTCCTTGTCCCTTTTGAAGCTCCTGCTCAAAAAAGAGCCCCTCCTCTCTCAATCACAGACCTACCAGCGGCTCAACTCAGTTTTCCACCGAGAGGTAGCCTTGACTGACACTTTTTTTTACTGCATTCTCAGAGAAAACCCGGGGGAGCGCCATTAAAAAAAAAAAAAGACCTGGCCTTCCAGGAGCTTACAGTCTTCTCTCTGTGCACACTCCCTGCCAACCCCCCATCCCTGTTTTAGGCCAAAGGCCGTGGTGAGTCCTAAGACAGTGTCCTAGGAGATTCCTAGGTGCCTCACTCCCATTGCACATTCCTCACGGCTCCGACACATTCCGCCCCTGTTCCGGGTTCGGGGGGAGCTTTGGAGCTCTTCCTCCTACCGAGGGGGCTTCTGTAGTAATGAATCAATCGTACAGTCTTCATCCCCATTTTGCAGATGAGGTAATTGAGGCACCGAGAAGTTAAGTGTTCTGTTTTGTGTTTTGTTTTGTTCTCTGTCTCCCCCTTCTAGACTGTGAGCCCACTGTTGGGTAGGGACCGTCTCTGTATGTTGCCAACTTGGACTTCCCAAGCTCTTAGTACAGTGCTCTGCACACAGCGCTCAATAAATATGATTGAATGAATGAATGAATTTATTGAGCGCTTACTGTGTGCAGAGCACTGTACTAAGCGCTTGAGTAACCGTAACTAAGTAACCATAAGGGTCGCCAGACAGTTGGCTTGGCCCTGACTGAAGCAGGAAAAGTTATAGCCATCATTTCCAGTTTCCAAATGGAGCTTTTCCTGTGATATCGCATGAGAAGCAGCATGGCATAGAGCATAGAGCCTGGACTTGGGAGTCAGACGGTCATGGGTTCTAATCCCGGCTCCTCCACTTGTCTGCCCTGTGACCTTGAGCAGGTCACTTCACTTCTCTGGGCCTCCGTTACCTCATCTGTCAAATGGGGTTTGAGACTGTGAGCCCCACAGGAACTGTGTCCAACCCGATTCAATTATTTCCACCCCAGTGCTTAGTACAGTGCCTGGCACATAGTAAGCACTTAACAAGTACCAGAATTATTATTATTAATGTTTATTTGAGCTTCCATTTGACTGATTGGAGGGGCAGCATCCAGGAGGGGGGCATGGCCTGGGAGACAGGAGACCTGGGTTCTCATCTCAGCCTCGCCACTGAGTGATCGCATGGGCCTGTTTCCTCATCAGGACAATATTCCTCTAGACTAAGCTCTCTGTGGGCAGGGCATCGGGCTGCTAACTCTGTTGTATCGTACTCTCCCGATTGCTTGGTACAGCGCTCTGCACATAGTAAACACTCAGTAAATACCATTGATGCGTTGATTTTAAGGAGGAAAAATAGCATTGTTAAAAGTTATTTCTCCTCGTCTAAGGACTAGGAAGCAGCAGCGTGGCTCAAGAGAAGCAGTGTGTCTCAGTGGAAAGAGCACAGGCTTGGGAGTCAGAGGTCACGGGTTCTAATCCTGGCTCCGCCACTTATCAGCAGTGTGACTTTGGGCAAGTCACTTCACTTCTCTGGGCCTCAGTGACCTCATCTGTAAAATGGGGATTAAGACTGTGAGCCCCACGTGGGACAACCTTGTATTTACCTCAGCGCTTAGAGCAGTGCTTGCCACATAGTACGTGCTTAACAAATACCATTATTAATTAATTGTATGGATTTTTCTGATCTGCACTGGGGCTATCCCTAAGCTGCGTGAGGTTGGGAGGAAATTGACTGATGTTGGGCTGCCCCTTCGGGAGGTGGCTTGGGGATTAAAGAAGGTTTCTAGACAAGGTTTAAAGAGCAGAATTATTAACCCGGAGGACAGCTGGAACTTCTGCTTCTTAAATGGTTCTTCTTCCTCCCTACAGACTGAGACCCTGAGACACTGATTAAGGGGCTCGCCCGCCGGCTGGTTTTGCTCAGACCAAGCTCCATTGCTGAAGTGGGGAGGGTTGGGATTTCTAAAGCTGAGGGCCTATAGCTGTGTGCCCAAATTAGGTGGACTTAGAATGCTTTAATTTCTTTTTTTCAAGTGGTATTTATATGTCAAACACTCTTCTAGGCACTGGGGTAGATATATTATTTAGGTTGGACACAGTCCCTGTCCAACGTGGGACTCACATTCTAAGACGGAGGGACAACAGGAGAGCTGTGGCACAGCAAAGTTAGGTAACTTGCCCGAGGACACACAGCAAGCCTTTGGCAGAACTGGGATTCGAACCCAGGTCCTCTGACTCCCAGGTTCGTGCTCTTTCCATTAGGCCACGCTGCTTCTCTGATCGCTGTTCTGAAGTATCTGGAGCAAAGGATGCTTACATTTGACTGAATCTTTACGTACGTTGACAGTATATTTTTACCCGACGTTTAATTTTTTTCGCACAAGGTGGCTTTACGTGTCCAGGTTCCGAATAGTCAATTGTTACAAAACTAAACGATCGACGTGAGGTCCCTCTCTATGTTACTGCTGATTTGTTCAAGATTGATTTTCTAATTGGTCGGTTGAGGGGTCTGGTGTTTCAATTTTGTAATTAGAAATGTCACCGTATCGCCCAGCTAGTATTACTTTCCTCATATAGTTTGAGGTGCTTTTTTTTTCCCATCTGTAGTGCTTAAAATGTGTAATTTCTAACCCACCGCTGGCCACCTTGCGCATGTAGCCTTTAAGCTTCGCCTCGAACGTCAAACTGGAAAGACCCATTTACCAGTCCTCCGTTTTTTACGTGTGTATTTTTCGAGGTCGGTGTATAGAGTCCACCGGTTCAGAACGTGTAAATAGGCCAAAATGAACAGATGGGTTTCTTCAGATGTTTCCAGGTACCTTAAATCTGAGGCCAATTAAAAAAAAGCAACCTTCTGTCCTTTTAAACCTTGTGGACATCTTGAGCTGAAATATTTAGTGGAGTGAGAGGAATACAGTCCTATTCAATTTTTTCTTTAAAAAATCAGTATTCAGTATTTGTGGATGTCTTCTTCCTCGTTGTCTCTCTGCTCCCTGCCCACCAAAGAAGTGAAACCTTGAGCTAGTTTGACCATATGCTGACCTGCATCCCAGTCAAGTGTGGTGTTCTGTCAATTTAATAGGGTGGGACAAAAATAGATCAGTCCTGGCATCATATGAGGCACTTTTGAATATAAGGTATCTCATTTTCCTGCAATCTAGTAGCGAACGGTTGTTTGATTGTTCAGCTTTTCATACCACAGTCATCTTAAAATCTACGGCACAGCTTTGTAGCAATCCTTTCAGTAATTGTCTTCTTGGCAGGATCTGACCTAGGCTTGAGAACTTCATTGAGTGTCACCTGAAGTCATTTGCTTGGTCCTGATTATTTAACTTAGCAGCCTTAGAAACAAGCAAATCTCTTACTGGATTTGTTTAAAGGATTTAGGTTTGTGGGATTTTTTTTTTGAACAGTGCTGTAGTTCATCTGAGATAGTAGTAAGAGTATTCGTTAAGCATTTACTATGTGCCAGGCACTTTACTAAGCACAGGGGTGGATACAAGCAAATCGGGTTGGACACAGTCCCTGTCATTCATTCAGTCGTATTTATGGAGCGCTTACTGCGTGCAGAGCACTATACTATAAGCGCTTGGAAAGTACAATTCAGCAACAGAAACAATCCCTGCCCACAGTGGGATCACAGTCTAGAAGGCGGGAGACAGGTATCAAAACAAGTAAGCAGGCATCAATAGCATCAATATAAATAAATAGAATTATGCATATATACACGTCATTAATTTAATAAATAGAATTATAAATATGTACATATACACACAAGTGCTGTCGGGGGGCCGGGGGGCAGAGCAAAGGGAGCCAGTCAGGGTGATTGGGAGGGGAGGGGGAGCAGAGGAAATTTGGGGGGGGGCTTAGTCTGGGAAGGCCTCCTGGAGGAGATGAGCCTTCAGTAGGACTTTGAAGGGGGAAAATGTGATTGGCAGATTTGAGGAGGGAGGGCATTCTGGACCAGAGGTAGGACGTGTGGGCTAGGCTAGGTGGGGTGATGGGACTCACAGTTTCAATCCCCATTTTACAGATGAGGGAACTGAGTCACGGAGAAGTGAGGTGACTTGCCCAGAGTCAGACAACAGATAAGTGGCAGAGTCGGAAATAGAACCCATACCCTCCTGATTCCCAGGCCCGTGCTCTGTCCACTATGCTGCTTCTCATAATCTAGAGCCATGCTTTTTCAGCTATTTGACAGTACAAATTTGTACTACTTGAGAGTACACACCTGACCGTTTTAAGAAAACCCACAAATCTAAATCACTAACCCAATCCAGTAAGAGCATTTGTTTGTTTCTAGGGTTGCTTAGTTAAATAATCAGGACCAAGCAAAGGACTTCAGATGACACCCGATGAAGTTCTCAAGCCCAGGTCAGGTCCTGCCAAGAAGACAGTTACTGAAAGGATTGCTGTCGTGCTGTGTTGTAGATTTTCAGATGATTGTGGTAAGAAAAGCTGAACAATCAAACTATCTGACTCAGCTTTGCAGTCCTACAAGTCCTATTCCCAAGACATTTTAGCGGCTTGTCTGTTGTAGCATCTGTGACCCAATTTTTCAGTTTTTCCTTTGATTTTTTTTTTTCCTCCCCACATCTTCCCACTCCATGCTCCAGGCCAATGCTTCTCAAATTCCCCTCATGGTTCCCTGTTGTCCTCCAATAATCCCATCACTGCTACACACACAGCCCACCTGCAGATAGCCCTGTCAGTAGCAGATACTTGAAACTCCTTAGCTCCTTCTGTATTGTAATAGATTTTAAAGCCTGGCTGGAGAGAGGCAAATAGAAGAAAAGGACCCAGGAGAAAGAAATGGATTTAACCTGTTACTGTTGACTGTTCCACAGCTCTGATCTTTATGATCTCTCCAGGAGGTTCTCAGGACTTCTCTCCAAGAATCTGACTCTGTTTTAGAAGCCCTACAATCGGCTCTCCCCGTCAATTTTGTATCAGCCGGTTGTCTTTGTTGAGCGTTTACTGTGTGCAGACCATTGTCCTAAATGCCGGGGAGGGTACGATACAACAGATTTGGTAGACACACCTCTCTTTTTTCATCATCATCATCAATCGTATTTATTGAGCGCTTACTGTGTGCAGAGCACTGGACTAAGCGCTTGGGAAGTCCAAGTTGGCAACATATAGAGACAGTCCCTACCCAACAGTGGGCTCACAGTCTAAAAGGGGGAGACAGAGAACAAAACCAAACATACTAACAAAATAAAATAAGTAGAATAGATATGTACAAGTAAAATAAATAAATAGAGTAGCAAGCGTTTTATCCGCAAGCATTTTATCCAAAGGATGTATGGTCCTGTTTTGCAGGAACTAATCACATCTACAATCTGGGAAGAATACTTTTCCCATAACAAAAAGATGTACCCATTCTGTGGGGCTTTTGTAGCAACTTCTTAAAAAGCTGTGCTGTCTCAGAGATATTTAAAGAGTTGTCATGGGGCAGGAAGCTGAGTTGAATTTTTGTCCTCCCCTCTCCAGCTCTTCCTCTTCTCTCTTCTCCCTTACCCTCTCCGCCAGTGAGACGTCTTTTGGCAGCAACAGAAAAATAGCTTCAGCATGTCGTTCCCTGCCAGGGTGAAGCAATGACTGTATGGTGTAATAACAGGAAGAAAGGGGAAAGAGAATTGACTGGATTCTACTTAGTAGTTATTTTCTACCAAAAGCACTTTTGTCGAAGGTCAAGAAATGCTTTTCAGATATTGTAAGGGCTGGCCAGGAAGTACATTGCTCAGCAGGCCATATCAAAATTCCCATTGAAGCTTATACACATCTCAGCCAGCTTCTCCGGGTGCGACATATAAGGAGAGTGAGCAACAGCAGGATAGCCAAGCAGTTGGTTGCACGGAGAGCTCAGATTGGGAAACCAAAAGCAGGGAGGGCGGAGGAAACGTTTTAAGAAAATGGCAAAACAGAGCTTCAGACAGTGCTGCATTCTCACTGAAAGCTAGGAGTCAGTTGATCGGGGGAGACCAGCATGGTGTACTGCGCTCGAGAAAGGAGCAGCTCTTTTTGAACTTAAGCTTCACAAGGAACGAGAGACAAGGAGGCAAAAGCACAAATTGTGCCAGAAGCTATTAGCGCAAGGGACAGCCTTTTTTGTTACCCGTTGTGGCTGGAACTGTGGGTTCCATTTTGGCCTTTTCAGTCAGACACCCCCTCTTGGGTGAAGTTCACTGCCTGTGGTGCCTTCAAGTACAAACTATGACTATATACTATATACTATATACTCTCTATATATACTGTATGTCAAAAAAAAACCCACATCGGGTCTTCAGAATCACAAATTTCACCTAATAATAATAACAGTAATGGCATTTGTTAAGTGCTATGTGCAAAGCACTGTTCTAAGCGCTGGGGAGGTTACAGGGTGATCAGGTTGTCCTACGGGGGGCCCACAGTCTTAATCCCCATTTTACAGATGAGGTAACTGAAGCACAGAGAACTTAAGTGACTTTCCCAAAGTCACACAGCTGACAATTGGCCGAGCTGGAATTTGAACCCATGACCTCTGACCCCAAAGCCCGTGCTCTTTCCACTGAGCCACGCTGCTTCTCTGCCAAATTCAAAACAGAAATTCAAACCCTGTCCTTTGTCATCATCATCATCATCTTTGATAAAGATGATTGACCCCATAACGTGGCAGCAGTATTAGACTTTACCGCTGAATTCCATTTTCCAGTGGTTGAGTGCTTGACATCACAGCAACATTGGTATTTGTAGGTGCCTTAAAGGAAGCCTTGCCTACATTAGTAAGATGTCAAATTCTAGTGTCTAAATCTCGGTTTTGAGGTATCCTGAGGTAGAGAAACAGTGTGGCTTAGTGGAAAGGGTATAATTGGGATTAGAACACAGATTCCCCCAACTCCCCTTGCCTGCAGTGTGAACTAGGGCAAGTCTTTAACTTCTTTTGTGCATTAGTTTCCTCATCTGTAAAGTGGGAATTCAAATCTGTTTTCCCTCCTACTTGGACTGTGAGCCCCATGAGGGACACGGACTGTGTCCGACCCGATGATCTCGTGTCTATCTCAGTGCTTAGTACCTAACAGTTGGCATGTAGTAAATGCGTAACAAATAGCACAATGATTCTTATTAATAGCCTGAGCCGTGGTGACCACAGGAATCCCTGCCACTACTGCTTTTATATATATATATATATATATAATATATATGTGTGTTTCCCACTTGTACTTCCCAAGCTCTTAGTACAGTGCTCTGCATACAGTAAGCGCTCAATAAATACGATTGAATGAATGAATGCTTCTAGTGGTGTGGAGGGAGCTTTTGCATTTTTAGATTGGGTAGGGGCGGGGTGGGGGGGTTGTATCTTTCTATTTGTTGTTTTTTCCTTTCTGTCTTCACCATTTCCTCTTTTTGACCCAATCAATCAATCGATCAATATTTATCAAGCCTTACTTTGTGCAGAGCACCATACTAAATGCTTGAGAGAGTAATAATAATAACAATGATAATAATTTGGGTATTTGTTCATTCATTCATTCATTGTCGTATTTATTGAGCACTTACTGTGTGCAGAGCACTGTACTAAGCTCTTGGGAAGTACAAGTTGGCAACATATAGAGACAGTCCCTACCCAACAGCGGGCTCACAGTCTAGAAGGTGTGCAAAGCACTGTTCTAAGTGCCGGGGAGGATACAAGGGGATCAGGTTCTCCCATGTGGGGCTCACAGTCTTAATCCCCATTTTACAGATGAGGGAACTGAGGCACAGAGAAGTGAAGTGACTTCCCGAAGTCACACAGCTGACAATTGGCAGAGCCAGGATTTGAACCCATGACCTCTTACTCCAAAGTCTGGGCTCTTTCCACTGAGCCACGCCAACTCTGTTGTAAGAGAAGCTTACAACATATTCCTTGCCTACCACAAGCTTATGGTCTAGAGGGGGAGACAGAAGGTGATCTAAATTTCCTTCTCCCATGCTCTTGTTCTGTTGCCTTTCCTTCTCCTCTTCTTTCTGGCTCTGCTTCCCGTAACTCTCCCCACCCCTGGTTTTTTCCCTCATCTCTTTCATTGCCTTTGGCCATCTCCTTTTCTCTCTGTCTTAACTGGCTTTTCAGCTCCACCTCCTACCCTGTGGTCCAGCCCTTTTATAAGCTTGGCAATATCTGGACCTTAACAAAATGTTAAAAAAAAATGCTTCTGGGTTTAACCCTCGTGGGGGAAAAAAAAGTCATCCTGGGTGGTAGAAATTGGCTTCAATCAGATAGAGCCCTGAATATCCAGGCCATATTCATTGGTCATCAAGTAGTTATAGCCTCTTTAGAGAAAAAGGGTTGTAGAGGTGTCACTGAAGACTCACAATCAAGAAGGTAGTGACCTTGGATCCCTTTTTGCTGCTTTTTGAGAGCCCTTTCTACTGTGTTTCTGTTTCTAGACCAGCACTGTCTTTTCTGAAGGTCACCAAGAGGGTCACAAATGAGCCAGTAATTGATTTATTATAGGAGAAAATCATCATCATCATCATCAATTGTATTTATTGAGCGCTTGCTGTGTGCAGAGCACTGTACTAAGCGCTTGGGTAGTACAAATTGGCAACATATAGAGACAGTCCCTACCCAACAGTGGGCTTACAGTCTGAAAGGGGGAGACAGAGAACAAAACCAAACATACTAACAAAATAAAATAAATAGAAAATGCTAAATAAATAATAGAAAATGCTAAAGGACCCAAGTGTGTTAAATCCAGTATATTATTTTGTCTAATTTAAGCATTGCAAATAGGGAAACATTCTTTATAAAAGTTTTCAAAGTCCAAATAGTGAAAGGTGATAGTCAAATAAGTGGCTCTGCCACTTGTCTAGTCTGTGACCTTGGGCAAGTCCCTTAAGTGCTCTGTGCCTGTTTCCTCATATTGAAAATGGGGATTCATTGCCTGTTTTCCAGCCTACTTAGATTGTGAGCCCCAGCTGGGACAGGGACCGTGCACAACCTGATTATCTCGTACCTTCCCCCGCACTCAGTACAGTGCTTGGCACATAGTAAGTGCTTAAAAAAATACCAAAGTTATTATGGTTTGACATTCTTCACCTAAATGCAAACCTTTATTAAATGTGATGCATCGGAATTCTCAAAACTGTAATCCCGTTCCTCATAATTTAACTTTGAAGTATATGGCAGCGGTGTCAATCTGCCCTTGAAAGTCTTGGAGGACTGATAGTCCCATTCAACCAAATTTTGGAAGTTAGATTGGAACTCCTTGATCCAGGGACCCATGGTGTGGAGTGTTTTCTGGAATTCCTCTTCCTCAAAAAATGGTTCTTACGGGGTCAGACACATGGATGATTTAGCCAGAATTCCTAAGGGAGTGGAGGAGCTTCATACCAACAATTGTCTCCCAAAGGATACCCCGAATCCCCCCTCCCCACCCCCCTAATTCTTGGGGTGATAACAGGTCCCTCAGGCTCATGCTAGTGATTTGATGGTTCCCCTTCATTCCACGGAAACTGCGCTCTCAAAGGTCACCAATGACCTCCTGCTTGCCAAATCCAACGGCTCATACTCTGTCCTAATCCTCCTCGACCTCTCAGCTGCCTTTGACACTGTGGACCACCCCCTTCTCCTCCACACGTTATCTGACCTTGGCTTCACAGACTTCGTCCTCTCCTGGTTCTCCTCTTATCTCTCCGGTCGTTCTTTCTCAGTCTCTTTTGCAGGCTCCTCCTCCCCCTCCCATCCTCTTACTGTGGGGGTTCCCCAAGGTTCAGTGCTTGGTCCCCTTCTGTTCTCAATCTACACTCACTCCCTTGGTGACCTCATTCGCTCCCACGGCTTCAACTATCACCTCTACGCTGATGACACCCAGATCTCCATCTCTGCCCCTGCTCTCTCCCCCTCCCTCCAGGCTCGCATCTCCTCCTGCCTTCAGGACATCTCCATCTGGATGTCCGCCCGCCACCTAAAGCTCAACATGTCGAAGACTGAGCTCCTTGTCTTCCCTCCCAAACCTTGTCCTCTCCCTGACTTTCCCATCTCTGTTGACGGCACTACCATCCTTCCCGTCTCACAAGCCCGCAACCTTGGTGTCATCCTCGACTCCGCTCTCTCATTCACCCCTCACATCCAAGCCGTCACCAAAACCTGCCGGTCTCAGCTCCGCAACATTGCCAAGATCCGCCCTTTCCTCTCCATCCAAACCGCTACCCTGCTAATTCAAGCTCTCATCCTATCCCGTCTGGACTACTGCACTAGCCTTCTCTCTGATCTCCCATCCTCGTGTCTCTCTCCACTTCAATCCATACTTCATGCTGCTGCCCGGATTATCTTTGTCCAGAAACGCTCTGGACATATCACTCCCCTCCTCAAAAACCTCCAATGGCTACCGATCAATCTGCGCATCAGGCAGAAACTCCTCACCCTGGGCTTCAAGGCTCTCCATCACCTCGCCCCCTCCTACCTCACCTCCCTTCTCTCCTTCTACTGCCCAGCCCGCACCCTCCGCTCCTCCACCACTAATCTCCTCACTGTACCTCGCTCTCGCCTGTCCCGCCATCGACCCCCGGCCCACGTCATCCCCCGGGCCTGGAATGCCCTCCCTCTGCCCATCCGCCAAGCTAGCTCTCTTCCTCCCTTCAAGGCCCTGCTGAGAGCTCACCTCCTCCAGGAGGCCTTCCCAGATTGAGCCCCTTCTTTCCTCTCCCCCTCGTCCCCCTCTCCATCCCCCCGCCTTACCGCCTTCCCCTCCCCACAGCACCTGTATATATGTATATATGGTTGTACATATTTATTACTCTGTTTATTTATTTATTTATTTATTTTACTTGTACATTTCTATCCTACTTATTTTATTTTGTTGGTATGTTTGGTTCTGTTCTCTGTCTCCCCCTTTTAGACTGTGAGCCCACTATCGGGTAGGGACTGTCTCTATGTGATGCCAATTTGTACTTCCCAAGCGCTTAGTACAGTGCTCTGCACATAGTAAGCGCTCAATAAATACGATTGATTGATTGATTGATTGATTTGAGCCCCAGGGTGGCTCTGAGGGTGGGGAAGTGGGAAGAGATACAGTGCTGTACATGTAGTAAGTGCTCGGTAAATACAAGTGATTGATTGACTAAGGCAAGGCTACTTACTCTGGCTGCCCAGGTTGCTAAATGAAACCAAGTGTAGCATTTGTTGCATTCGGTTTTCTTTGTACCCTGTCACTCACCTTTGCCACATGAGGGGTGGGAAAAAAGGATTGAAGTTAAGGCTGCTTCGGGGAATTTATAGCAAGCATGACTCCCCAGGTTAATACTTTCATTCATTCAGTCATATTTATTGAGCGCTAAAATTATCGGGGAAAAAGCTTCCCAATTTAATGGAGGCACCCGACCATTTAGGGTTCATCCAGGGTTGGCTGATAGGAAAATAAACTATAATTACATGTTTTAACCTCGCTGATTTGATAGGCAGGTGTTTATTCATTCAGTCGCATTTATTGAGTGCTTACTGTCTGCAGAGCACTGTACTAGGCGCTTGGGAGAGTACACTACAACCATGAACACACACATTCCCCTTCAGTCATCCAGTGGTGTTTACTGTCTTAAGCATTTGCAAGACTCTAATATGGCAGAGTTGGTAGATGGATCTTCACACTCAGGGAGCTCGCAATCTAGTAATAATTATGGTATTTGTTAAGCGCTTTCTGTGTGCCAGGCACTGTAGTAAGCGCTGGATAATAGTAGGTGGATAACGTCCAGTCGGATAAGGGGGTTTGTAGGTGACCAGCTACATTTGTTCATAAGATGCCCTGCTGGTACTTCACTAGGTAGGAGCTCGAAAGCTCGACGCTTACTTTGCCCAAGACAGTGGTGGGCTTCTGGGGAACTGTGGTTTCCTTACGCGATGCCTCCTGACCCTCAGGGAGATGATGTGCCCACTCCACGGTTTTCACCAGAAGTCGACTAAGATAATAATCTCCTGTATTGATCTCAGGTTGTACAGATTTTTTACTCTATTTATTTTACTTGTACGTATTTACTATTCTATTTATTTTGTTAATGATGAGCATTTAGCTTTAGTTCTATTTGTTCTGACGACTTGACCCCCGTCCACATGTTTTGTTTTGTTGTCTGTCTCCCCCCTTCTAGACTGTGAGCCTGTTGTTGGGTAGGGACACTCAGCGGTGGCTTTCCAAGTTGGGGAGGGAGCAGTGGTGAAGCATTCATTCAGTGTCGTATTTATTGAGCGCTTACTGTGTGCAGAGCACTGTACTAAGCGCTTGGGAAGTACAAGTTGGCAACATGTAGAGACGGGCCCTACCCAACAGTGGGGCATGGGAGATAGAGCACGGGCCTGGGAGACAGAAGGTCATAGGTTCTAATCCCAGCTCTGCCACTTGTCTGCTGTGAGACCTTGGGCAAGTCACTTCCCTTCTCTGGGCCTCAGTGATGTCATCTGGGAAATGGGGATTGAGTCTGTGAGCCCCACGTGGGACAGGGACTGCGTCCAACCCCGTTTGCTCCTATTCACCCCAGTGCTTAGTACAGTGCGTGGTGCACAGTAAGCGCATAACAAATACCACAGTATTTTCATGGATAGAGCGGGTGAGAAATTCCACATCTTAGGTACTTTCTCAGGGATTCAGTCTCACCGCGGGCAGTGTCATCCTCAAACCGAAGGGCGACTCTTCACGTTACCTGTTGCCAAAACCCCGGCTAGAACCGTTGAGGGGACCGAGACTGTAAGCTTGTGGGCAGGGAATGTGTCTGTTATATTGTTGTGTCGTAGTCTCCCAAGTGCTTAGTACAGTGCACTGCACACAGTAGACGCTTAATAAATATGAGTGACTGAGCCCAGCTCTAGGCCAAGCTGCAGAAAAATAGCATCAGGCCTGATGAGTGGGGTGGGTTGTGCTCCTCTGGTGGTTTTCATTCTCTGTGGGTTTGTCCTGGCCAGAATGGGCAAGGCATTGGGGAAGCAGCGTGGCTCAGTGGTCAGAGCACGGGCTTTGGAGTCAGATGTCAGGGGTTCAAATCCCAGCTCGCCAATTGTCAGCTGTGTGACTTCGGGCAAGTCACTTCACTCTCTGTGCCTCAGTTACCTCATCTGTAAAATGGGGATTAAGACTGTGAGCCCCCCGTGGGACAACCTGATCACCTTGTATCCTCCCCAGCGCTTAGAACGGTGCTTTGCACGTAGTAAGTGCTTAATAAATGCCATTATTATTATAATTATTAATTGTTTTAGACAAAGTGGACCCTCTTTGTCAGCAGACCTGCCGGATCATGGAAGGACATGGACTGGAAGATGGCCTGGGTAGTAATCCCGGCTCCAACCACTCACCTGCTCGATGACCTTGGGCAAGTCCCTTTAACATCCCCACGCCTCAGTTTCCTTATCCAAAAATGGCTTTGAACTCCTGATCACCCTCCTATTTAGATGGGGAGCCCCATTCATTCAGTCGTATTTACTGAGCACTTACTGTGTGCAGAGCACTGTACTAAGCCCCATCTGGGATGGAGACTGTCTCTGATCCGATTATCTTGAATCTACCCCAGAACTCAAGACCGTATGTTCTGCACATAGCAGACACTTAACAAATACCACAATTATTATTATAATAATACTCAAAAGCAAGGTTAGGTCTCGTTCAGGCCCAGAGGTTTGGGGCTGAGCATGGGCTGGGCCTTAAGATATTTCACAATTGAAGGACTTTACCCCATACCCTTTTTTTAGGACCCAAGGAGAGTGTAACTCTTTCCCCTTGTACAATAGATTTGCTGCAAGAATTGGCTACTTTGAAGTGGGTGGTTTAAGGTCTAACGAGCTTTGGGAGGAAGTTGGAGGATTAAGTGAAATCTGCTGATTTGGTCTGCAGATCTGTAATTAAGAAGGGGAGGTGACATGAGCAACTGGAGAGGAAACAAGCAGTATTTTAAGAGGAAATAAGAAGCAGCGTGGCTTAGTGGACAGACCATGGGTCTCGGAGTCAGAAGGACCGGGGTTCTTATCCCTGCACCTCCGCTTGTCTGCCATGTGTCCTTGGGCAAGTCGCTTCACTTTTCTCTGCCTCAGTTACCTCATCTGTAAAATAGGGATGACGACTGTAAGCCCTAGGTGGGACAGGGACAGCGTCCAACCCGATTAACTTGTATCTACCCCAGCGTTTAGTACAGTGCCTGGCACAGAGTAAGAGCTTAACAAACACCATAAAAACAAACAGATACTGTAAAAAAAAATAAAGCAAACCCAGCAGGTCAAAGGACAGTCTGTGTGGATTTGATATTTTTCATCAGTCACGAGACAGCTTTTGAGAAGGTCAGGGTGGCTAAGAAGTCCAGAAAGTGAGGTCTTGTCTGTCTTATCAGGATGAGGCAAGTTGCAAGGTGTAGGGAAGAAAAGGCAGTGCAAAGAGAAAGAGGCCAGGTATAATAATAATGATGGCATTTATTAAGCGCTTACTATGTGCAAAGCACTGTTCTAAGCGCTGGGGAGGTTACAAGGTGATCAGGTTGTCCCACTGGGGGCTCACAGTCTTAATCCCCATTTAGCAGATGAGGGAACTGAGGCCCAGAGAAGTTAAGTGACTTGCCCAAAGTCACATAGCTGACAATTGGCGGAGCTGGGATTTGAACCCATGACCTCTGACTCCAAAGCCCAGGCTCTATCCACTGAACCTCGCTGCTTCTCATATCAGAACTCGAGCAGGATATTTGGCTGCTGGTCGCTTTGGTGGAGACCATAGATGTCCATGCAGATCTTAATAACTACTCTTTGTAAGTTACGATAGAGAGGAAGATGTGGGGGAAATATTGGCACTCAAAAACTACTTTTCCAAGGCGCGGCTCCGGGTGGAATGTTGGAGGACTAACTTGTTACAGATTCTCAGTGCGATTTATCTCGCTGTTTTTTTAAAATATTGTCTTCAGTAGGAATTTTCTTCTCTGAGAGGTCTCAAATACTTTGCAACGCGGTGGCAATTTGTTCTAGTTAGACACTTACACTTGTGAAGGGATGTGGTTATTTCAGGAAGTCCTTACAATGCAGGTGCTTGTTGGATAAGATATGAAAAGCATTGTCATTTAAAGTAAAGGCAAATAATCTGAATTTGGTGTAACCCAGTGCGAGGGAGGATCAATTCAAGTGGAATGCAAATTTCCGTGGTATTTACATCCTATTGGACTGTTGGGTGTTTGAAATTAAAACGTACTTCCTCGTTTAGATATTGCTTTGAGCAGTGGAACTCTTGGTTTTTCTGCAACGCTTTGAAAATATCACACTTGTAATCTGAGAGTAAAACAGAGACGAGAAAAAACTCACATTTTCTCTTAATTATATGAAGGACGTTGTACCGCTAGATCCCATAATTCCCGTTGGCTCAGAAGCACTTTTCTTGAAGAGTGTTTGAAAAGTTCTGTATGAGTGTCTTGTGGGAAGTAATAGAATAAGCCGAACACTTGCATTTTTAACAACATTTGAAATATAGTTAGCTGAAATGGTAAGCAGTCTGTTTTTGTTTTTTTTTTTTTTTTTAATTTCTCCTGGAGCTCTTTTGTTTCATGCTGTTTTACTGCCTGTACCTGCTGTTCAATCCCGAAGTAATTTTTGAAGTCAGCTAGAGCAACTGCAGCACCTGCTATAAAACACAGGATGCTTAAAATGTAAATGGGTTGGAGAATGAGTTGTTTTTCTTTTAACACTTGCTTAGCAGGTTTGCAGAAATTCAATCATATAGATGAAGCTGGGATTAGTTCAGCTCATAACCTCTAACAGATTCACACTTCCCTTCCCCAGTACCACCCTCAAAAGTAATACATCATAACTTTTCCCTTCTTTTTTTATCTTTAAGTCCCCTTAAGATGAGCAGAGTAGGGTCAGTTCAGACATCTTTGTTATCGTTTTTAAGAGATACAGTTATTCAATTTAAACTTTGAGCTATATTGATTTCACTAAGCCCCATTCATTCAGTTGTATATATTGAGCGCTTATGGTGTGCAGAGCACCACACTAAACGCTTGAGAGAGTATGGTATAATAAATAGACACATTAAGCCCACAGTCTAGGGGGGAGACAGACATCAATATAAATATATTGTGGATCTGTGTAATCTGTAGACTCACCTTGAATTTGGACACCTTTAGAACTACTACCTCCACGTCGAGCTCAGATCTGCTCAGAGAATTTAGGGATAAAACTCCCTCTGAGATTTCAGGAGCAGGAAAGATCCAGGCCCAGAGAAAATAGACTGCATATAGCCAGTGGTATGTCATAGGAGTGATATGAGAAGCAGCATGGTCTAGTGACAAGAGCACTGATTTGGGAGTCGGGACGTGGGTTCTAATCCCACTCTGCCACTTGTCTGCTGTGTGACCCTGGGCAAATCACTGAACTTCTCGGTGCCTCAGTTCCCTCAGCTGTAAAATGGGGATTAGGACTGTGAGCCTCGTGTGGTACAACTTGATTATCTTGTTTCTACCCCAGCGCTTAGAACAGTGCGTGGCACATAAGCGCTTAATAAATACCATAGTTTTTATTATATTGTAAACTGTGGCAATGGCATCTTATTTTTAACTGCTCAGTGCTTGAAATGACTCGTTTTGGGGGCAGTCAGTCAATGGTATTTATTGAGAAGCAGCGTGGGTCAGTGGAAAGAGCACGGGCTTTGGAGTCAGGGGTCATGGGTTCAAATCCCAGCTCCGCCAACTGTCAGCTGTGTGACTCTGGGCAAGTCACTTAACTTTTCTGTGCCTCAGTTACCTCATCTGTAAAATGGGGATTAAGACTGTGAGCCCCTCATGGGACAACCTGATCACTTTGTAACCTCCCCAGCGCTTAGAACAGTGCTTTGCACATAGTAAGCACTTAATAAATGCCATTATTACTATTATTGAGTGCTAATGATGTGCAGAGCACCATTCCAAGTGCTTGGGAGAGTACAGAGTGGGTAGACACGTTCTCTGCCCACATGAGCTTGCAGTCTAGAGGTGGAGACAGATATTAATATAAATAAATAATGGATTTGTACGTAAGTGCTGCGGAGCTGAGGGAGGGGTGAATAAATGGTGCAAATTCATGTGCAAGGGTGATGCAAAATTCATTCATTGAATCGTATGTATTGAGTGCTTACTGTGTGCAGAGCACTGTACTAAGCGCTAGGGAAGTACAATAAAAGTATAAAAGTTTAAAGCATTAGGGGAAGCAGGGTGGTGAAGAGACGGTGCCATCTAGAAGCCGGAGGACCCGGGTTCAAGTTCGAGATGCGCTGTTAGCCTGTCGTGTGACTGTAGGCAAGTCACTTAACTTCTCTGTGCCCCATCTGTAAGATGGGGGTAATAATGCAGGTCTTGTCTCCCTACCTCACAGGGTTGTTCTGAGGGTTGAAATGAACTAATTAATGTGAGGGAATTTTGGTAATAGCAAACCGAGGAATTATAGTAATAATATTGAGAAGCACCGTGGCCTAACGGATAGAGTACTGTCCTGGGAGTCGGAATTCATTCATTCAATCGTATTTATTGAACACTTACTGTGTGCAGAGCACTGTACTAAGCGCTTGGGAAGTCCAAGTCGGCAACGTATAGAGACGGGCCCTACCCAACAGTGGGCTCACAGTCTAGAAGGGGAGGACAGACGACCAAACAAATTAACAAAATAAAATAAATAGAATAGTAAATAGGTAATATACGATTACGAGTCCCCCTTCTAGACTGTGAGCCCACTGTTGGGTAGGGACCGTCTCCAGATGTTGCCAACTTGGACTTCCCAAGTGCTTGGCACACAGTAAGCGCTCAAAAAAATACGACTGATTGATTGAATGAGTGAATCCCGCACTGTGTGAAGGTCATGGGTTCTAATTCCGGCTCCGCCACTTGTCTGTAGTGTGACCTTGGGCAAGTCATTCCACTTCTCTGTGTTTTCTGTAAAATGGGGATGGATTGAGACTGTGAGTCCCACGTGGGACAACCTGATTGTCTCCTATCTATCCCGATGCATAGAGCAGTGCTTGGCACATAGAAAGCATTTAAGAAATACCGTAATAATAATAATTATTATTTACCATACTGTAACAAATATTGTAATAACAGTGATAATAATAATAATCAGGACATGCTGAGGAGGAGAGGACCCAGCTATCTGTTACACCGTAGTAAAGATATAGTTTTAAATGCATGTTAAGAAGGAAAAGGTCACTGGTGGCTCTCCACTTTTGGAAGCCGGGTGGTCTAGTGGAAAGATCACGCGCCTAGGAGTCAGGGGACCTGGGTTCTAATCCTAATTCTGCTTGCTCTGTGTGACCGTGGCAATCTGGGTCCCGTAGTTGACACAGTCAACCGGTAACGAACAGCATTCTTAGTACGGCTGTCATTATAGCTTTTAGAGCCGATGAGGAGGGGAACCCTGCCACAGCCCTGGGCAGTTTCCAGCCTTTCTGCCGGGTGAGGCCAACGAGGCAGGGTTGCTCCCATCCTAGTAAGTTGCATCATCCCTTTCACCAAGGCCCCCTTCGCCGACTTTTTTGGGTGGTATTTAAGCGCTTACTTCGCGTCCAACACTGACCCGAACGCTGACGTTGATACAAGTGAATTAGGTTGGACACAGTCCCCGTCCCGCAAAGGGGCTCCCAGGCTAAGTAACAGTCTACTTTCTGTCGCTCCTGCGGAAGATGAAGCTCTCGCTCTCTCTCCTCCTACTTTCTCTTCTGACTCTCCCTGCCTCTTCTTCTTCCTCCTTCCTCCCCCGGCCTCCCCCAGGCTCCGCCCGAGACCTCTCGGCGAGGGAGGGAAGGAGCAACGTGGGCTTCCTTACTCAGCACATAACTAAAGGAGAGAAGCGGGACTCCTTTGGAGGAAACCCTGTTCCCCCACTGGATTTATGAGCCTCTCCTCCCTCTCTCCCCCGTCCGCCCCCTCTGATTTGGAGGAGTTCTGTCAATCAGTGATATTTATCGAGCACGTACCGTGCGGGGAGCACTGTGCTAAGCCCTTGGGAGAGTGCAGTACGACAGAGTTAGCAGACACATACCCTGCCCACAACGAGCTTTGAGGCTAAAGGGGAAGACAGACATTAATATCAGTAAGTGATTTATAATTTTATCATTTAAAGATACGGTTTAAAGAATTCTGGTAGAAAAGCCCAGCCAAGGGCGTAGCCTTAGTCTTGCAACTTGTCTCTCTGCAGGACAATTTTAGACTGTGAGCCCACTGTTGGGTAGGGACTGTCTCTATATGTTGCCAATTTGTACTTCCCAAGCGCTTAATACAGTGCTCTGCACATAGCGCTCAATAAATACGATTGATGATGATGATGATGATGACAATTCCCTTAAAATCTCGTGTGTACGTAGTCACCTCTAACTAGTAATAATAATAATAATAATAATAATAATAATAATAATAATAATTATGGTATTTGTTAAGTGCTTACAATGTGCCAAGCACTGTTTGGAGCTCTGGGGTGGATACAAGCTAACTGGGTTGGGCATCGTGTCCAAGTGTCACATGGGGCTCACAGTCTTAGTCTCCACTTTAAAGATGAGGGAACCGAGGCCGTGAGCAGTGAAGTGACTCACTTAAGGTCCCGCAGCAGACAAGCGGCGGAACCGGGATTAGAACCCACATCCTTCTGATTCCCAGGCCCGTGCTTTTTCCACTAGGCCACGCTGCCTCTCACTCCACCGGTCACCATCCTCTTCCTCCCGACACTCCCCACAGTGCCCACAGAGACCCCACGCTCATTCATTCATTCAAGCGTTCACTGTGTGCAGAGCACTGTACTAAGCGCTTGGGAAAGTACAATACAGCAATAAAGAGAGACGATCCCTGCCCACAACACTCCTGAGAAGGCGGCCCAGCCGCAGGAGGGAGGCCCAGGAAACCGTTGCCTTCCAAAATGAAAGTGAGCCCAAAACAGAAGTTCAGACACACTGTTTCCCTCCCGGCTCCCCCCTTCAGCGGTGGGGTCCTGCTCCTCTATTAGCCCCAGGTGCCCCCATCTCCTCTTGGCCAAGACCCTGAGCCTTGGGGCGGGAGGGAGTTGGACCTCAAAATGCTCCCATAACCAGACCAAATAGAAGCCAGCCCTTTTACGAAAGCCAGACTTCAGTCATCCTCGACATCGGTGGGTATTTATCGAGCGCTTACTGTGTGTAGAGTCCTGAGCGCTTGAGAGAGTACAGTTTGACAGAGTTGTAATCCCGCTCCTTGCCCACAGCGAGTTTACGGCGTAGGGGGGAAGACAGACGTTAATATAATAATGAAATAATTTATAATACGAATGGACTACCTGAATGTTAAGATTATTTTATCTAACCATACCCCCTGTTGCTCTGGCAGATTTTTTTTCTCCCAGACTCTGCTGCAGATGTAAAGGAGCGTCCAGGGATAACTCATTTTTCTCATCTCTGAAGCGCTAAGCAGGCGTCTGACAGATCAGATGATGAATTAAATAATATAGCTGAAAAGTGACTCGATTTTTTTCGGACTAATTTTGTGGTCCCCATTTGGAGTTGTCAGACCGAAGGAATTTTGTTTTCTTAAAATGTCTACAGACTTCCTCCTGCTGACTTAGTGTCTTCCCATATGTTAAAGTTAATCATCTCTCCCTTGACTGGAGCAGATGTTTCTTTTTAAGCAGTTGGAAGTGATGCAAGTGCTTCCTCCCCCGCCCCGGGGTGGCATGGTTGTAATGGGGGGATGGGATTGGAAGAGAGATGCGAGCGTTTTCTCAACCAAGGCAGCCTATTCGTATTTCCTGAAAGAGGTTATTACGGTATTTGGTAGAAAAGCAGTGTGGTCTAGTGGCTAGAGCACAGCCTTGGGGGTCAGAAGGACCCGGGTACGTTCATTCATTCAATCGAATTTATTGAGCGCTTAATGTGTGCAGAGCATTGTACTAAGTGCTTGGGAAGTACAAGTTGACTATATATAGAGACTGTCCCTACCCAACAACGGGCTCACAGTCTAGAATGGGGAGACGGACAACAAAACAAAACATGTGGACAGGTGTCAAGTCGTCAGAACAAATAGAATTAAAGCTCAATGCACATCATTAACAAAATAAATAGAATAGTAAATATGTACAAGTAAAATAAAGTAATAAATCTGTACAAACATATATACAGGTGCTGTGGGGAGGGGAAGGAGGAAGGGCGGGGGGGATGGGGAGGAGGAGAGGAGAAAGGGGGCTCTGTCTGGGAAGGCCTCCTGGAGGAGGTGAGCTCTCAGTAGGGCTTTGAAGGGAGGAAGAGAGCTAGCTTGGCGGATGTGCGGAGGGAGGGCATTCCGGGCCAGGGGGAGGACGTGGGCCGGGGGTCGACGGCGGGACAGGCGAGAACGAGGCCCAGTGAGGAGATTAGCGGCAGAGGAGCGGAGGGTGTGGGCTGGGCTGGAGAAGGAAAGAAGGGAGGTAAGGTAGGAGGGGGCGAGGTGATGGACAGCCTTGAAGCTGAGAGTGAGGAGTTTTTGCCTGATGCATAAGTTGATTGGTAGCCACTGGAGATTTTTGAGGAGGGGAGTAACATGCCCAGAGCATTTCTGCACAAAGATGATCCGGGCAGCAGCGTGAAGTATAGATTGAAGTGGGGAGAGACAGGAGGATGGGAGATCAGAGAGGAGGCTGATGCAGTAATCCAGTCGGGATAGGATGAGAGATTGAACCAGCAGGGTAGCTGGATGGAGAGGAGAGGGCAGATCTTGGCGATGTTGTGGAGGTGAGACTGGCAGGTTTTGGTGACGGATGTGAGGGGTGAACGAGAAAGTGGAGTCGATGACACCAAGGTTGCGGGCTTGTGAGACGGGAAGGATGGTAGTGCCGTCAACAGTGATGGGAAAGTCAGGGAGAGGGCAGGGTTTGGGAGGGAAGATAAGGAGTTCAGTCATGGACATATTGAGTTTTAGATGGCGGGCAGACATCCAGATGGAGATGTCTTGAAGGCAGGAGGAGACACAAGCCTGGAGGGAGGGAGAGAGAGCAGGGACAGAGATGTAGATTTGGGTGTCATCAGCGTAGAGATGATAGTTGAAGCCGTGGGAGCGAATGAGGTCACCAAGGGAGTGAGTATAGATTGAGAACAGAAGGGAACAAGAACTGACCCTTGAGGAACCCCTACAGTAAGGGGATGGGAGGGGGAGGAGGAGCCCCCTTAGTTCAGTGCCTGGCACATAGTAAGTGCTTAACAAGTACCATTTTTTAAAAAAAGAAAAGAGCGACGTTAAGTGACTTCCTACAGTCACGCTGGAGGCAACTGGCAGAGCCATGGGTTAAACTAAGATGTCAGTGACCCATCTTTTGGACGTAGGTAATCTGCCCATTAGTCAGCCAAAGCTATCTGAGAGTGTGTTGTGTCTGGTATTTTATTCTAGGCTTTGTGGGGTGTACATGATCCTTGTTATCAAGGAGTTTAGAATTTTATAGGAGAGTTAGGACAAATACAAGGAATCCTGGCTCTACCACTTGTCTGCTGTGTGACGTTGGGCAAGTCACTTCTCTGGGCCTCAGTTACCTCATCTGTAAAATGGGGATTGAGACTGTGAGCGCCACATGGGACAGGGGCTCTGTCCAGCCCCATTTGCTTGTATCCACCCCAGTGCTTAATAGAGTGCCTGGCACATAGTAAGTGCTTAACAAATACCATAATAATAATAATAATAATAATCCATAAAACCCCAAGAAGAACGGCATCTGCAAAGCCCAGAGGCCAGGGAAGCTTTTGTGTGCTAAAGACAAAAAGCAGGTTTACCTGGCTAGAACCAAGGGCCAGGAATTAGAATGTACCAAGAAACCAAGGTAAGCTCCTTGTGGGCAGGGAATGTGTCTGTCAACTCTGTTATATTGTACTCTCCCAAGTGCTTAGAACAGTACTCGGAAGCCAGTAAGTGATCACTAAATACCATTGATTGATTGAAGAAAGGTCACTAGAAGGAGGATTAATTAGTAGCGAGCCTAGAAGCTTGTATGGGAATTTTTTTTTTTAATAGCAGTTGTTAAGCACTTTGTGTTGAGCACTGTTCTAAGTGGTGGGCTACAGACAAGTCAATTGTGTCGGACACAGTCCCTGTCCCACGTGGGGCCCCCAGTCTAAGGGCGGGAGAGAACATAAGAGAAGCAGCGTGGCTCAGTGGAAAAAGCCCGGGCTTTGGAGTCAGAGGTTGTGGGTTTGAATCCCGGCTCCACCACAAGTCTGCTGTGTGACCTTGGGCAAGTCACTTAACTTCTCTGAGCCTCAGTTACCTCATCTGTAAAAATGGGGATTAAGACTGTGGGACAACTTGATCACATTGTACCCCCCCCAGTGCTTAGAACAGTGCTTTGCACGTAGTAAGCGCTTAACAAATGCCATGATTATTATTATTATTATTATAATTCTGATTTCAGGGTGGTCTCGGCTACTTTAGAATGATGATGCCCATGAATGTTTACAGCTAGACCATAAACTCGTTCTGAACAGGGAACCTACCTACTTATTCATTCATTTATTCATTCAATCATGTTTATTGAGCGCTTACTGTGTGCAGAGCACTGTACTAAGCGCATGGGAAGTCCAAGTTGGCAACATATAGAGACGGTCCCTACCCAACAGCGGGCTCATGGTCTAGAAGAAGCAGCGTGGCAGCGTAGTGGATAGAGCACGGGCTTGGGAGTCAGGAGGTCATGGGTTCTAATCCTGGCTCAGCCACTTACCTGCTGTGTGACCTTGGGCAAGTCACTTTACTTCTCTGGGCCTCAGTGACCTCATCTGGAAAATGAGCCCCATGTGGGACAGGGACTGTATCCAACCCGATTTGCTTGGATCCACCCCAGTGCCTAGTGCCAGTGCTTGGCACAAAGTAAGTGCTTAACTAATACCATAATTATTATTATGAAGCAGCGTGGCGTCACTCAGTGGAAAGAGCCCGGGCTTTGGAGTCAGAGGTCATGGGTTCGAATCCCGGCTCTACCACGTGTCTGCTGTGTGGCCTTGGGCAAGTCACTTAACGTCTCTGGGCCTCAGTTACCTCATCTGGAAAATGGGGGTGATGACTGTGAGCCCCACGTGGGACAACCTGATCGCCTTGTACCCCCCCAGCGCTTAAAACAGTGCTTTGCACATAGTAAGTGCTTAACAAATGCCATTATTATTATTATTATTATTACTAATTCTGCTGGATTGGCCTCTCCCAAGGTCTTTTATACAGTGCTGTGCATATAGTAAGCACTCAATAAATACCATGAATCATCGTGGGTAAATGTAAGAAACCCCGGAGAGTGGGGAACCAGTTAAGAAGCCATGCCGTCTTTCCTGGCCTTCCCCCACCCTGGGATCGTAGAGCACGGGCTTGGGAGCCAGAAGGACTTGTTTGGCTTTGTTGTCTGTCTCCCCCTTCTAGACTGTGAGCCCATTGTTACGTAGGGTCTGTCTCTATATGTTGCCGACTTGGACTTCCCAAGTGCTTAGTACTGCACACAGTAAGCAGTCTCAAGGCCCTACTGAGAGCTCATCTCCTCCAGGAGGCCTTCCCAGACTGAGCCCCTTCCTTCCTCTCCCCCTCGTCCCCCTCTCTACCCCCACATCTTACCTCCTTCCCTTCCCCACAGCACCTGTATATATGTATATATGTTTGTACATATTTATTACTCTATTTATTTTACTTGTGCATATCTATTCTATTTATTTTATTTTGTTAGTATGTTTGGTTTTATTCTCTGTCTCCCCCTTTTAGACTGTGAGCCCACTGTTGGGTAGGGACCGTCTCTATATGTTGTCCACTTGTACTTCCCAAGTGCTTAGTACAGTGCTGTGCACACAGTAAGCGCTCAATAAATACGATTGATGATGATGATAAGCGCTCAATAAATACGATTGAATGAATGAATGAAAGGACCTGGGTTCTAATGCCAGCTCTGCCCCTTTTCTGCTGAGTGACCTTGGGCAAGTCACTGCATTGCTCTGGGCCTCAGTTCCCTCATCTAAAAAATGAGGTGAAGACCGGGAGCCCCGTGGCTTACTGGAAAGAGCCCAGGCTTGGTCAGAGGTCATGGGCTCTAATCCTGGCTCTGCCACTTGTCTACTCTGTGACCTTGGGCAAGTCACTTAACTTCTCTGAGCCTCAGTTCCCTCATCTGTAAAATGGGGATTAAGACTGTGGGACAACCTGATTACCTTGTATCTACCCCAGTGCTTAGAATAGTGCTTGGCACATAGTAAGCACTTAACAAATACCATAATTATTAGACAAACAGCATGTCTTAGTGGAAAAAGCCGGGCTTGGGAGTCAGAGGTCATGGGTTCTAATCCTGGGTCTTCCACTTAGCTGTGTGACTGGGCAGGTCACTTAACTTCTCTGTGCCTCACTTCCTTCATCTGTAAAATGGGGTTGAAGACTGTAAGCCCCACATGGGACAACCTTATTACCTTGTATCTACCCCAGAGCTTAGAACAGCTCTTGGCACATACTAAGCTCTTAACAGACCCCCGTCATCATCATCATTGTCGGGCGAGGGGAGTCCAGGGAGGGGGGAACCCCCCTTGTCCCCTCCCCGCAAACCGCCGTGAAGACTGAGCCCCCTCCTTCCTCTCCCCCTCCTCCCCCTCCCCATCCTCCACCTTACCTCCTTCCCCTCCCCACAGCACCTGTATATATGTATATATGTTTATACGTATTTATTACTCTATTTTACTTGTACACATTTATTCTATTTATTTTATTTTGTGAATATGTTCTGTTTTGTTGTCTGTCTCCCCCTTCTAGACTGTGAGCCCGCTGTTGAGTTGGGACCGCCTCTATATGTTGCCAACTTGTACTTCCCAAGCGCTTAGTACAGTGCTCTGCACACGTAATCGCTCAATAAATACGATTGAATGAATGAATCATGTGGGACAGTGACTGTGTCCAACCTGGTTTGCCTGTATCTCCCCAGCCCCCCCTACGCCAAGCGCTTAATTCATTCATTCAGTGCATTTATTGAGCGCTTTTTGTGTGCAGAGCACTGTACTAAGCACTTGGAAAGTACAATTCAGCAACAGATAGAGACAGTCCGTACCCAACAACGGGCTCACAGTCTGGAAGGGGGAGACAGACAACAAAACAAAACAAGCAGACGGGCATCAGTATCCCCCCATTTTACCTCCTTGCCTTCCCCACATCACCTGTATATATGTATATATGTTTGTACATATTTATTACTCAATTTATTAATTTATTTATTTTACTTGTACACATCTATTCTATTTATTTCATTTTGTTAGTATGTTTGGTTTTGTTCTGTCTCCCCCTTTTAGACTGTGAGCCCACTGTTGGGTAGGGACTGTCTCTATATGTTGCCAACTTGTACTTCCCAAGCGCTTAGTACAGTGCTCTGCACACAGTAAGCGCTCAATAAATGCGATTGATTGATGGATAACAAATGTGCCAGCTCGTATGTTGCCAACTTGTACTTCCCAAGCGCTTAGTACAGTGCTCTGCACACAGTAAGCGCTCAATAAATACGATTGATGATAACAAATAGCACAATTATTCTGCGTGCTGCCTTGCAATGGTCCCGGGCCCGTGGTCCCGACAGAAGCAGCAGCAGCGGGCACGGCGTGACCCCCCCTGCACTCTGGAGCTCGCAAGGTCGCTAAGTTGCGGTTGCCCCTCAGAGCTGCAGAGGAGGCCTGGGCTCAGGTGCGACTGCTGCGCTTGGAACCACGAAGCACCCGAATCTTATAATAATAATAATTATGGTACTTATTAGACGCTGACTACGTCCCCAAGCATTATTCTAACCCCTGGAATAGATTCAGGTAAATCAGGTTTCACACAGTCCTTGCCTACGTGGGGCTCACACTCTTCTCTGCACACAGTAAGCGCTCAATAAATACGATTGATTGATTGATTGATTATCCCTATTTTCCAGATGAGGTAACTGAAGCCCGGAGAAGAAGAAGAAGAAGAATTATGGTATTTGTCAGGCACTTGCTGTGTGCCAGGCACTGTACTAAGCGCTGGGGTGGATACAAGCAAATCGGGTTGGACACAGTCGCTGTCCCATGTGGGGCGCTCAGTCGCAATCCCCATTTTATAGATGTGGTAACTTGAGGCCCAGAGAAGTGAAGTGACTTGCCCAAATTCACACAGCAGACAAGTGGCAGAACTAGGATTAGAACCCGTGACCTTCTGACTCTGAGGCCTCTGCTCTATCCACTGTGCCATGCCTCTTCCCAAGGTCACACAGCAGACATGTGGCGGAGCCGGGATTAGAACGCAGGTCCTTCTGACTCGCAGGCCTGTGCTTAATAATAACAATAATAACAATAATAATAATAATAATAATAGCAATAATAATAATATTGGCATTTATTAAGCGCTTACTAGTGCAAAGCACTGTTCTAAGCACTGGGGAGGTTACAAGGTAATCAGGGTGTCCCATGGGGGGATCACAGTCTTAATCCCCATTTTCTAGATGAGGTAACTGAGGCCCAGAGAAGTGAAGTGACTTGCCCGAAGTCACACAGCTAGTTGGTGAGGCCAGGATTTGAACCCATGACCTCTGACTCCAAAGCCTGGGCTTCTTCCCCTGAGCCACGTGGCTCTATCCACTATGCCACACTGCTCCCCAAGCCGCAGTAGCCCACAGCCTTTAATTCAGTCGTATTTGCTGAGCGCTCACTGTGGCAAAGCACCATACTAAGCGCTTGGGAGAGTACAGTATAGCAACAAACAGACACGTTCCTGCCCACAGTGAGCTGAATCTGTCCTTTCCTGGTTTAGCTTTACCGTTTTTATTTAGCCTTTCCTTTATTTAGCCTTTCCGTCTGCGGGTGTTTTCAGTCCCTTCTGCCGACTTTTGTATTTGGAGTATCAGCTCCTTGAATGTCAGGGACCAGGTCCGATTCCCACCTAACTACCCTGTCGCAGTGCTTGGCACACATTAAGCGCCTCATAAATGCTACTATCAGAGAGTCAATGTCGTAAGGGCTTACTATGTGCTAAGCGCCAGGGTGAGCACAAGATGAATAGTTCAGATGGTTTTCCTGTTCCCCATGGGGCTCATAATAGTACAGTGGGACTGTTACTTGTGTCTCCTTGTTAGCTTTCCTATGCTTTTCTCCCCCATCAGAATATCCCGGCTCCACCAGTTGCCGACTGTGTGACTTTGGGCAAGTCACGTCACTTCTCTGTGCCTCAGTTACCTTGTCTGTAAAATGGGGATTGACTGTGAGCCCCCTGTGGGACAACCTGATCAACTTGTAGCCTCCCCAGCGCTTAGAACAGTGCTTTTCACATAGTAAGCGCTCAAATATATGTTGCAAATTTGTACTTCCCAAGCGCTTGGTACAGTGCTTTGTACATAGTAAGCGCTCAATAAATACGATTGATGATGATGATGATGATAAATGCTATTATTATTATTATTATTATTATTATTATTATTATTATTATTATTATAACGTCCAGGTAGAGCTGCCCTGTACTTCTAAATATTCCTTTTTTTATGGTATCTATTGAGCGCTTACGATGCGCCAGGCACTATTCTAAGCACTAAGGTAGATACAGACTAATCGGGTTGGATGCGGTCCATGTCACACATAGGGCTCACAGTCTTAATCTCCGTTTTACAGAGGAGTTCACTGAGCCTCAGAGACGTGAAGTGACTTGCCCACGGTCACACAGCAGATAAGTGGCGGAGGCAGGATTAGAGCCCAGGTCCTTCTGACTCTGAGGCCCGAGCTCTATCCACAAGGCTACGTGGCTTAGCGGTGGTCTTCTGCCGTCTGGTGTATTTATGTTGCATGAGAAGCAGCGTGGCTCAGTGGAAAGAGCCCGGGCTTTGCAGTCAGAGGTCATGGGTTCAAATCCCATCTCCAGCAACTGTCAGCTGTGTGACTTGGGGCAAGTCACTCAACTCCTCTGTGCCTCAGTTACCGCATCTGTAAAATGGGGATTAAAACTGTAAGCCCACCGTGGGACAACCTGATCACCTTGCAACCTCCCCAGCACTTAGAACAGTGCTTTGCATGTAGTAAGTGCTTAACAGATACCATCATTATTATTATTATTATTATTATTGAACTTTTCTTGTATATCGCCAGTAGCAGAGGAGGTTGAATGGAGCTTGAGAAACAGCATGGCCTGGGACGGCATCAGTGCCGGAGGGTTGTCTGGGAGCGACAAACCGATTTTAAAAATTGGGCCTACCTATCTTTATGTAGGCCTTCCCAGACTGAGCCCCTTCCTTCCTCTCCCCCTCGTCCCCCTCTCCATCCCCCCCATCTTACCTCCTTCCCTTCCCCACAGCACCTGTATATATGTATATATGTTTGTACATATTTATTACTCTATTTATTTTACTTGTACATATCTATTCTATTTATTTTATTTTGTTAGTATGTTTGGCTTTTTTTTCTCTGTCTCCCCCTTTTAGACTGTGTTGGGTAGGGACTGTCTCTATATGTTGCCAATTTGTACTTCCCAAGCGCTTAGTACAGTGCTCTGCACCTAGTAAGCGCTCAATAAATATGATTGATTGATTGATGTTGCAGTGAGCCGGATATTCAAGACTTACCACATTCACCCCTCTACTTGTGAATTCACCCCCCAAAACCCCAAAAAACTCCCGGGATTGAGATGACAGCGAATAAACTTCATGTATCGTATATTTTTAGCCCCTTTTTTTTCTTTGTTGGTCGAAGATAGCGGCGCTGACCGTGAGATCTTATTCACAAATGGGGATGTGGCTGAAAAGCCGAACGTGGCGCCGCCAACCACACCGTGCACATCGAGCTAGCCTTTCGCCACATGGATGCTTTTGCCACTTGCAGCACCGGGCCTTGTTTTTCACTCTGCTTCTTGGTGTGCCTATCTTCCCAAGGCCTAGTCTCCCCCCTCAGCGAGGCCAGGGTTTTCATTTGGCCACCTTGCCCCATCGGCGTGGGCCAAGAAGCCGAGGCAACCTCCAAGCTCCGAAAGCTGTAGGAGCTGAACCATCAGCGAGGAGCTAATAATAATAATTATGGCATTTATTAAGCGCTTACTATGTGCAAAGCACCGTTCTAAGCGCTGGGGAGGTTACAACGTGATCAGGTTGGCCCACGGGGGGCTCACAGTCTCAATCCCCATTTTCCAGATGAGGGAACCGAGGCCCAGAGAAGTGAAGTGGCTTGCCCAAAGTCACACAGCTGACAATTGGCGGAGCCGGGGTTTGAACCCATGACCTCTGACTCCAAAGCCCGTGCCGTTCTCCACTGAGCCGGTGTCCCTTTCCTCCCACTCCCCACCTCCCCCCACCGTGGAATTGGTTCTCTTGGAATGGTCCTTTTTGGCCTAATAATAATAATGTTTGTATTTGTTTAGCGCTTACCATGTGCCAAGCACTGTTCTAAGCGCTGGGGTTAGATACAAGGTAATCAGTTTGTCCCACGTGGGGCTCACAGTCTTCACCCCCATTTTACAGATGAGGGAACCGAGGGCCAGAGAAGTGAAGTGACTTGCCCAAGGTCACACATCTGCCAGGCGGCGGAGCCGGGATTAGAACCCATGACCTCTGACTCCCAAGCCCGTGATCTTGCCACTAAGTCACGCTCCCCTGGGCCTGGGTGTCAGAAGGACCTGGGTTCTAATCCCGGCTCCGCCACTTGTCTGCTGTGTGACCTTGGGCAAGTCGCTTCACTCCTCTGGCCCTCAGTTACCTCATCTGGAAAATGGGGAGTAAAGCAGTGAGCCCCATGTGGGACATGGACTGTGTCCAACCTGATGAGCTTGTACCTACCCCAGCGCTTAGAACAGTGCCTGGCACTCTACAAGTGCTTAACAACAGCAACAAAATGGTGGAGCTGGGATTAGAACTCAGGTCAATCAATCAATCAATCAATCAGTCGTATTTATTGAGCGCTTACTGTGTGCAGAGCACTGTACTAAGGTCCTTTTGACTCCCAGTTCTGTGCTCTGCCCATCAGACCATGCTGCTTATTTTGTTTTGTTTTGTTTTATGCTTGGTGCCTTGTTGTTAAATTCTGTTCCTCTCCCAAAGGACCTACTGCACTTGTTGATTCAGTTTTCTTTCATCTGCGCTCAATAAATAATGACGGTATCTATTAAGCGCTTACAATGTGCCAAGCACTGTTCTAAACGCTGAGTATGCAATTGAATGAATGAATCTGCACACTGATGATAGTGTCCTGTTTGGGAAGCAGAACTTGGTGATGACCTTAAATTCTGAGTTACTGATAAACCTTTTTAGCTGGGACAGAATGCTCCCCCTTGGGTTTCTTTAGATTTCTTTTCAATCCATAGTGTAAAGCTGACTCTCGCAGCTGTTCATCATTGTGTGCTTTCACTGGTGAATCATAATAATAATAATAATAATAATAATAATAATAATGATGGTATTTGTTAAGCGCTTACTATGTTTCAGAGCACTGTTCTAAGCACTGGGGGCGGGGGGCTACAGGGTGATCAGGTTGTCCCATGTGGGGCTCACAGTCTTAACCCCCATTTTACAGATGAGGGAACTGAGACGTAGAGAAGTGAAGTGACTTGCCCAAAGTCACACAGCTGACAAGTGGTGGAGCCGGGATTTGAACCCATGACCTCTGACTCCAAAGCCCGGGCTCTTTCCACTGAGCCATGCTGCTTCTCGCCCAAGTGCTTAGTACAGTGCTCTGCACACAGTAAGCACTCAAATATGATTGACTGACCGTAGAGCAGGGGTCATTCATTCATTCATTCATTCAATCGTATTTATTGAGCGCTTACTGTGTGCAGAGCACTGTACTAAGCGCTTGGGAAGTACAAGTTGGCAACACGTAGAGACGGTCCCTACCCAACGACGGGCTCACAGTCTAGAAGGGGGAGACAGACAATAAAAAAAAAAAAAAGATAAAAAAAATCAATTTGGGATATGGGCGTAAGTGGAGTGGGTTGACTTAGTGACGATGACTTACCAACGGGGTGAGAGCACAGGGGTGTCCGCCGCCGCTGTTGCCGTGTCAGAGACCGAGAAGCCGCATCCATTCTCCCCACCAGCGGACATGTAATGGACTCTTCGGGGCACAAGGTGAGCGGGCGGAGACCACGTACTTTATCGATCACTCGTTTTTACGGAGCGCTTACCGTGTGCGGAGCTCTGGACTAAATGCCAGCATGGTGTAGTGGATAGAGCCCGTGCCTGGAGTCAGAATCAATCAATCAATCGTATTTATTGAGCGCTTACTGTGTAAAGAGCACTGTACTAAGCGCTTGGGAAGTACAAGTTGGCAACACATAGAGACAGTCAGAAGGTCAGGGGTCCTAAGCCTGGCTCCGCCACATGTCTGCTGAGTGACCTTGGGTAAGTCACTTTACTTCTCTGGGCCTCAGTTCCCTCCTCTGGAAAAGGGGGATTGAGACTGCCCTCCCCACAGCACCTGTATGTATGTATATGTGCTTGTATGTATTTATTACTCTATTTATTTATTTTATTTGTACATATTCATTCTAATTATTTTATTTTGTTAATATGTTTTGTTTTGTTCTCTGTCTACATGTGTTTGTACGTATTTATGTGCTTGTACGTATTTATTACTCTATTTATTTTATTTGTACATATTTATTCTAATTATTTTATTTTGTTAATATGTTTTGTTTTGTTTTCTGTCTACATGTGTTTGTACGTATTTATGGGCTTGTACGTATTTATTACTCTATTTAATTATTTATTTTATTTGTACTTATTTACTCTAATTATTTTATTTGGTTTATATGTTTTGTTCTCTGTCTACGTGTGTTTGTACGTATTTATTACTATATTTTATTTGTACATATTTATTCTAATTATTTTATTTTGTTAATATGTTTTGTTTTGTTCTCTGTCTATATGTGTTTGTACGTATTACTATATTTCATTTGTACATCTTTATTCTAATTATTTTATTTTGTTAATATGTTTTGCTTTGTTCTCTGTCTCCCCCTTCTAGACTGTGAGCCCACTGTTGGGTAGGGACCGTCTCTATATGTTGCCAACTTGTACATATCTATTCTATTTATTCTATTTATTTTATTTAGTTAGTATGTTTGGTTTTGTTCTCTGTCTCCCCCTTCTAGACTGTGAGCCCGCTGTTGGGTAGGGACTGTCTCTATGTGTTGCCGACTTGTACTTCCCAAGTGCTTAGTACAGTGCTCTGCACACAGTAAGTGCTCAATAAATATGATTGATTGATTCCCAAGCGCTTAGTACAGTGCTCTGCACACGGTAAGCGCTCAATAAATACAATTGATTGATTGACTGACTGAATCAAGAGAAATAAACCAAAATCAATCAATCAATCGTATTTATTGAGCGCTTACTGTGTGCAGAGCACTGTACTAAGCGCTTGGGAAGTACAAGTTGGCAACATATAGAGGCAGTCCCTACCCAAAGTGCAGTCAGGCCAAAGCAAGGAACATCTGAGGAGTGGTTTGGTGAGCAAAGCCATCATTTGGTAAACCATGGAGATTTTATCATCATTTGGTAAACCATGGAGACTTTATCTCCATTTGAATCCACCAGTACTTAGCACCTTCTCTCGGAAGAGCACTGTACTTAAGCACTTGGAAGAGTCCAGTGGAATTCATTCATTCATTCAATCGTATTTATTGAGCGCTTCCTATGTGCAGAGCACTGTACTAAGCGCTTGGGAAATACAAGTCGGCAACATCTAGAGACGGTCCCTACCCAACAGCGGGCTCACAGTCTAGGAGGGGGATAGGGACTGTCTCTATATGTTGCCAACTTGTACTTCCCAAGCGCTTAGTACAGTGCTCTGCACACAGTAAGCGCTCAATAAATACGAATGAATGAATGAACAAAACAAGTAGACAGGTGTCAAAATCGTCAGAATAAATAGAATTATAGCTATGTGCACATCATTAACAAAATGGGTAGAGTAGTAAATTTGTACAGGTAAAATAAGTAGAGTAATAAATCTGTACAAATATATACAAGTGCTGTGGGGAGGGGAAGGAGTTAGGGCAGTGGGGATGGGGAGGAGGACAGGAAAAAGGGGGAATTAATCGAGAGGATCTCTCTTTTCAGTGAGCTTGCCATCTAATGTGGGAAGACGTGCTAAAATATTTACAGAGAGGAGAAAGAAGGAAAGTAGATATGTTAGGTGTGTGCTTATGTAATAGGATATATACAAAAGTGCTGTAAAAGGGGGTTGTGAGTACAAATGGGTGTTGATGCAACAAATGGTTGATGTAACTCCCTCCCTTCCCCACGGCACCTGTATGTATGTATATATGTTTGTACATATTTTTTTACTCTATTTATTTATTTAATTTATTTGTACATATCTATTCTATTTTATTTTGTTAGTATGTTTGGTTTTGTTCTCTGTCTCCCCCTTTTAGACTGTGAGCCCACTGTTGGGTAGGGACTGTCTCTATGTGTTGCCGATTTGTACTTCCCAAGCGCTTAGTACAGTGCTCTGCACATAGTAAGTGCTCAATAAATACGATTGGTGATGATGATGATGTAAAGTTCTGGGCTCTTAGTTGACAGGAAAGAACCAGGGGAGAGGAGAAATTAATCAAGGAAGACCTCCTGGAGGAGATGAGATTTCAATTTACACTCAAAGAAACCAAGGCCCAGTGAAATTAATTCTTGTAAGGTCACACAAATCGTAGTCTTAGCACTCTTAGCCCTGGAAAAGAATCATTTAATTCAGCCTCCCATCTCCACATGGTTGAAACTAAATCACACAGCACAAGTGGTTGTCCTTTTCTGTCTTAAAATGCTTTCAATCAGATCTAATCAGTGGTGTTTATTAAGCGCTTACTGTGTGTGGTGCACTGCTCTGAGTGTTTAGGGAAGTATAATATAAAAGCGCAGGCACGTTTCCTGCCCACAGCAAGCTTACAGTCTAAAGGGGGAGGCCCCAGGAAAACATACAACTCCTGGTTCTCAAGAATGGAGATTCCACAGTCTGCCTTGATAGACTGCTTTGGTGTTTGACAGTCAATCAATGTTTGACACTTTGACAATCAACCAGAGGCTGAACGTGTCCAACAGGGATCTCTCCTGCCTTAAGCCCTTCTTATTTGGTACTTTGTGGACGTTTCATTCAGTCATATTTATTGAGCGCTTGCTATGTGCAGAACACTGTACTTAGCGCTTGGAAAGTACAATTCGGCAACAGATAGAGGCAATCCCTACTCAACAATGGGCTCACAGTCTAGAAATGAAAGCTACCCATTTATTTTCTTCATAAAAGCCCTTTGGATAATTGAAGACAGATGGCACCTTAGCTTTCCCTTCCCTAGGCTGAACAACTCCATTTTCTTGGACTTTTTCTTATGTTTTTCATCCCTCTGGTCCATTTCGTCATCTCTGGATTCTGTAATTTCTCTGCATTTTTTTTTAAAGAACTTTGATCAGCACTGGATGCAGGAAACTAATAGAGGTCTAAGTATACCTGGTCTTATTATTATTATTATTATTTTCATATGGTATTTGGTAAGCACTTTCTATGTGCCAAACCCTGTACCAAGCGGTGGGGTAGATACTCCAGCGCTTAGAACAGTGCTTTATGCATAGTAAGCGTTTAACAAATACCATCATTATTATTATTACTGTACAAGGTGATTATCTCTGACGCAGTCCCTGTCCTATTTGGGGCTCACAGTCTGGATAGGAGGGAGAACAAGTATAGAATTCCCATTTTACAGTTGGGGAAACTGAGGCACAGAGAAGTGAAGTGACTGGCCCAAGGTCACAAAGCAAGGAATTGGCTGAGTCGGGGTTAGAACCAAGGTCCTTTGACTCCGAGGCCTGGGCTTTTTCTGCTCAGTTGCTTCACAGTTTATGGACTTATATTCAGATTGTGGTTAACGAGGATCTCCAGGTCATTTTCTGTTGGTCATTCATTCATTCAGTCGTATTTATTGAGCACTTACTGTGTGCAGAGCACTGTACTAGGAGCTTGGGAAGTACAAGTTGGTAACATATAGAGAAGGTCCCTACCCAATAGCAGGCTCACAGTCTAGAAGGGGGAGACAGACAACAAAACAACACATATTAACAAAATAAAATAAATAGAATAGTAAATATGTACAAGTAAAATAAAGAGAGCAATAAATCTGTACAAACATATATACAGGGGCTGTGGGGAGGGGGAGGACCCGCCACTAAAGCCACGCTGCTAGCGATCGACAGGGGTGGGATTCATTCAATCAGTCGTATTTATTGGTCTTGTGCAGTCTGTTTTTCCTCATGGGTTTGAGGTGCTTATTTTTGAGCCCTTCTGTACTCCTTTGCATTTGTCTTATTCACTTTCATGTGGGTTCGGGACTTTGTCCGACTGGATTACCTCCTTTCTGTCCCAGCCCTTAGTACAGTGTTTGGCACAGAGAAAGCGCTTAACAGATACAGTTATTATTCCTTGTCAGCGTCATTTTGAATCTTCTGAAAGGTTAGCAACGTTGCCCAATTTAGTACAATATAGGAGCATGTTCTTGATTCTTTCACTTATGCATCGAAAGGAATCGGCCCTAGGAATAGTCTGTAATCAGTCAATCAATGCCATTTATTGAGTGCTTACTGTCTGCAGAGCACTGTACGAAATGCAGTTCAGTATAACAGATTTGGTAGTCACGTTCCTTAGGAGTCACCACTTTATGTTTTTTTTCTCACCCAGCTGTTAATTATTTCCCTTTGAACCTGACTTTTGAGTCATCTGAGCATAGTATTGTTCTTTGACCGAGCGTGTTGTATATGAGTTTCGAACGCCTTATTGATTAATGAATTCATCTAGTGCTTCTGTCATTTTCCTAGCCTGTTACTGTGTTTTAGAGGAAATGAAATTTGGCCGATTTTGCCCTTCACCAAGCCATGTCATCTAGGTACCCAACAAATTGGTCTTTGATGTATTCTGATAGTAGCGGTATTTATTAAGCCCTTACTTGCCCCGAGCACTAGAGTAGGTTGTTGGGGGAGAGTTCAGCAGCGTAAGCGGGCACATTCCTGTTGTATTTTGTAAAGTTTCAGTGCAGAGTAATCTCTGTAAATATCAGTTTAATTGTTTGGGAGGGACTCCTAAGTTTCTTTCCTATCCTGTCAATGAGTAGTATTTACTGAGCACCTCTTGTGTGTAGGCACTGTACTAAGTGCTAGGGAGAGTACAGTCGGTTTTAGACGATCCTTGCCCACGGTGAGCTTATTGTGGCTTACCTTTCCAACCCAACATTGCAAGTGGGACGTGCCACATGGAACAAAATGGGAGAGAAGAATCCCAGCTAAGGAGATTCTTTTTCCTGCTCATCACACGATTTTACAGAAACCTGACATCACCTTGGCAGTTAGGTCGTCTCATGTCTGCCTTCCCACACTGAGCCCCCCTTTCTTCTCTGCTCCTCCTCCCCTCCCCATCACCCCTAATGCCTCCCTCTGCTCTACCCCCCTCCCCACCCCACAGCACTTGTGTATATAAGTTTATATTTATTATTTTATTCAGTGCTCTGCACATAGTAAGTGCTTAATAAATGTCATTATTATTATTATTATTAGTATTATCTACAATTCTATTTATTTATATTTATGCTATTGATGCCTGCCTACTTGTTTTGTTTTGTTGTCTCCCCTCTTCTTGACTGTGAGCCCGTTGTTGGGTAGGGATTGCCTCTGTTGCCGAATTGTACTTTCCAAGTGCTTAGTACAGTGCTCTGAACCCAGAAAGCGCTCAGTAAATATGACTGAATGAATGAATCTCTTGTCTCTGTGGGAGCCTTACCTTACCACCACTCACTCAACCTTCAAATCATTATTCAGGTCACATCTCCACCAAGAGGCCTCCCCCAATGAGGCCCATTTCCCCAGCTCGCCGTCCCTTTTGTGTCACCTAGGGTGACCTTTGGGCATTTGATATTTGCCCCACCCTCAATCCCAAAGCACTTATGTACATATTTTTAAATTATGTATTATCAATTAGTTATTTTTATGTCTGACTCTCCCTCTGGACAGTAAGTTCATTGTGGGCAGGGAGTGGGTCTGCTAACTGTTGTATTGTGCTCTCCCAAGTGCTTAGTGTAGTGATCTGCATGTAGAACGTGCTCAGGAAATACCATTGATTGATAATTGGGAGGACACCCTGAGCCTCTGCTTCTTTTACCTTCACAGGGCTCCAGAGTCACTCCAAGCAATTGGGACAGTGTGGCCTAGTGGAAAGAGCCTGGGCCTAGCGGTCAGAGGTCCTGGGTTCTAATTCTGGATCTACCATTTCCTTGTTGTGTCACTTAACTCCTCTGCACTTCAGTTCCCTCATTTGCAAAATGGGGATTCGGTACCTGTTTTCCCCCCTGCTTAGAATGTGAGCCCCACGTGGGACCTGTTGGTCTTCTGTCTAGTCCAGCATTTAGTCCAGTGCTTGGCACAGAGTAAGCGCTAAATAAACATCATAATTACGATTGAGTACATTACTCAGCAGCCGCTTTATAAATGCTGTTGAAGATGGTAGTGGTAAATTCCCAGGAGACTACAATATTGTTTTTTTCCCAAGTGGAGTATTACTGAGGATAATAATAATAACTGTGGTGCTCAAGTGCTTACTCTGTAGCAAATACTGTATGTACCAAGGGCTGGTTAGATGCAAAATAATGGGGATGGGGGCACAGCCCCCTGTCCCTCAAGGGGCTCACAGCCAAAATAGGAGGGAGAACAGGTATTGAACCCCCATTTTATTCATTCATTGGATCGTATTTATTGAGTGCTTACTGTGTGCAGAGCACTGTACTAAGCTCTTGGAAAGAACAATTTGGCAACAGAGACAACCCCTACCCAACAATGGGCTCACAGTCTCCCCCTCTGCCGCCCCATCATCATCATCATCATCATCATCATCAGTCGTATTTATTGAGCGCTTACTATGTGCAGAGCACTGTACTAAGCGCTTGGGAAGTACAAATTGGCAACATATAGAGACAGCCCCATCCGGGGCGAAACCTGAAGGTGACTCAACGTGTCCGATCCTGCCACCCCAGGCCGAGCGGGGCGGGGAGGGTGATGGAGAGGGTGATAGGGAGCGGGGAGGGGAAAGAGCAGGGCCTCCTGGAAGCACAGAGAAGCAAAGTGACTTGCCCAAGGTCCCCCAGCAGACAAGTGGGAGAGCCTAGATTAGAACCCTGGTCCTCTGTCTCCCAGTACCACGCTCTTTCCACTGGACCACATGGCTTCCCCAACTGTAGTCTTCTCTCGAGTCTAATGTGTGGGCCCGAAGAGGGCATCCAGACCATCCGTGATGCCTGCCTGCCTCCTGTCACACAGGGCCTTAACTTGGCCCTTGAGCCCCCTCCTTCCTCTCCCCCTCTTCCCCTTCCCCCCTCCCTTACCTCCTTCCCCTCCCCACAGCACCTGTTTATATGTATATATGTTTGTACATATTTATTTCATTTTGTTAATATGTTTTGTTTAGTTTCAAGGCCCTACTGAGAGCTCACCTCCTCCAGGAGGCCTTCCCAGACTGAGCCCCTTCCTTTCTCTCCCCCTTGTCCCCCTCTCCATCCCCCATCTTACCTCCTTCCCTTCCCCACAGCACCTGTATATATGTATATATGTTTGTACATATTCATTACTCTATTTATTTTACTTGTACATAACTATTCTATTTATTTTATTTTGTTAGTATGTTTCGTTTTGTTCTCTGTCTCCCCCTTTTAGACTGTGAGCCCACTGCTGGGTAGGGACTGTCTCTAAATGTTGCCAATTTGTACTTCCCAAGTGCTTAGTACAGTGCTCTGCACACAGTAAGCGCTCAATAAATACGATTGATTGATTGATTGATTGTCTATCTCCCCCTTCTAGACTGAGCCCGCTGTTGGGTAGGGACCGTGTCTGTGTGTTGCCAACTTGTACTTTCCAAGTGCTTAGTACAGTGCTCTGCACACAGTAAGTGCTCAATAAATGCGAATGAATGAATGAATGGTGCCTTGCCAGCATCAGGGGAGGGAGAGTTACAGATTACAGCACATTCTTCCCCGCAATGGGGCTCTTCTTCCTGGACATGGGTACTGGTTGCAATTTTCACTGCAGAAACAGAGAGTAATCATAAAAATAACACTAATGATTATGGTACTTGTTAAGCGTTTACTTTGGGTCAAGCACTTTTTTAAGCGCTGGGGTAGATGCAAGGTTATCAGGTTGGGCACAGTCCCTGTCCCACGTGGGGCTCACACTCTTAATCCCCATTTCACAGATGAGTTAACGGAGGCCCAGAGAAACGAAGCATCTTGCCCAGGGTCACGCAGCAGACACGTGACAGAGCCGGGATTAGAACCCATGACCTTCTGAACCCCAGGCCCATGCTCTGTCCACTAAGCCACGCTGCTCTGTGGTCAGCCAGGAACGTGGTCAGCTTCCTGTTTGAAGGGCAGTCAATCAATCATTAGTACTTATTGAGCGCTTACTGTGTGCCGAAAGTTGTTCTTAATATTTTTTTTTATGGTAGTTGTTAAGCACTTACCATGTGCTAGGCACTGGGGTAGGTACCAGCTAATCAGGTTGGACACAGTCCCTGTCCCACATGGGGCTCACAGTCTTAATCCCCATTTTGCAGATGAGGGAACTGAGGGAGAGAGAAGTGAAATGACTTGCCCAAGATCACACAGTAGGCAAGTGGCAGAGCTGAAATCAGAATTCGGTTCATCCGGTTCCACAGAATGTTCTTTGTATTTGTAGAGTGGAATGATAATAATAATGGAATTTGTTAATTGCTTACTATGGGCCAGGCACTGTTCTAAGCGCTAGGGTAGATAGAAGGTAATTGGTTGTCCCACATGGGGCTCACAGTCTTACTCCCCATTTTACAGATGAGGGCACTGAGGCACAGAGAAGTGAAGTGACTTCCCAAAGTCACACAGCTGACAAGTGGCGGAGCTGGGATTAGAACCCATGACCTCTGACTCCCAAGCCCGAGCTCTTTCTCTGAGCCACACTGCTTCTCTAAGAGTGTTCCCCCTCTCATTTAAACTGTGAGCTCCATGAGGGTCAGGGGACTGTGTCCAGCCTGATTAGTTTGTAGTAATTATTATGGAATTTGTTATAATAATAATAATGTTGGCATTTGTTAAGCGCTTACTACGTGCAGAGCACTGTTCTAAGCGCTGGGGGGATACAAAGTGATCAGGTTTTCCCAAGTGGGGCTCACAGTCTTAATCCCCATTTTTACAGATGAGGTAACTGAGGCTCAGAGAAGTTAAGCGACTTGCCCAAGGTCACACAGCAGACATGTGGTGGAGCCGGGATTTGAACTCATGACCTCTGACTCCAAAGCCCAGGCTCTTTCCACTGAGCCACACTACTTATATGCTTACTTTGTGCCAGGCACTTTACTAAGTGCTGGGGTAGATACAGGATCATCGGACTGGACACAGACCCTGCCCCACATGGGGCTCACAGCCTTA